>NC_034011.1:9971041-9989426 GCF_000346465.2 Prunus persica
GTCACAACGTCATTGGAGATGTGGAGCCCACTTGCATTCTACTCAGCAACTTAACAAAGTTTTTAACGGCTTGGACCATTTTGATGTGTACTAGGTAACGTTAAGGACTATTAATGTAACAAAGAAAGATTAAGGACAAAAGATGATAATTTCGCTAACCTCAGAGACCATTTACGATAAAAAGCCAAACTAAAAGACATAACAGCAACTCCACATCCAAATCCCACTACTTGTGAAGAAAAAAAAGGCATTTCCCAATCTACGCCTATGTTCGGCCATGCCCACCTAAGCTTGGCCCAGTTGGTGAGCTTGGGCTTAGACATTTGAAATTTTAGTTAGGCCCCACCCAAACTGAAAAGGCAAAATTGAGTTGGTGAGTTGTGCTTGTGTGTTGAGTGGCCCAAAAACGAACCCTAGACGAGCTGACGGTTGGAGCTGGGTGGGCAACCAGGGAAATGCTTGATGTTGTGGGGAGGGTTGCTATGTAAATCCATCTACTAGTAGCATAAGAATTTCCTATTTGCAGGAGTATCTAAACTATAGTTTTTTTAATATTTAATGCATGTTTGAATTTCTAGATTATTATATTTTTTTTAATATAACTATTTTGGTTAAATGTTATATGATATAAAGTTATGGTTCTCTATCAGTATTGCCCCTGAAAAATATAAAAAAAGAAGCAATTTATTTTTCTAGCTTACAAGCCAATATTAGTATCAACAAGAACAATTAAAAGAAGGCTAAATTATTGAAATGCCCTCTGTAACTCAATTTCAATCTCAGTTTCCCCCTTGAAACTCTAAGGGCATGTTTATGTATCAGTAATAAATATGGGAGGAAAGGGAATGATTTCCATTCCTGACTTTTTCTGCGTTTACTTGCAATCAGGAATGAAAAAATAAGTGGGCCCCACCTCAAAATCCGTAATCACATTCCCTCAAAACTAAGTATCAGATCAACTAGGGGGAGTAGTCGATACGATTCCCATTCCTGTTTTCTCTTAATTAACTTCCAAAAATATCCTTACCACTTTACCATAATTCTAAAATTAATTTGGATTCTGATTCATGCAAATTAGTAAACAATAACAATGTGAATCAATCTCATTCCTTTACTAATTCCATATGTTTAGTAAACAACTTTATGGGAATGATTCTTCCCATACCGATTCAGTAGTTCCCTGATTCCTAAATTCTTTGATTCCTTACTTTCTCTATTACTGATACGTAAACATGCCCTAAGTGTCTCACTTTCCCCAATGAAACTCCATATATTGTCTCACTTTACCTAGATTCCATCCAGTCCTAATAGAAGTCGTCAAACTTGCACACGTGAGGCCCATGTGCAGTTTTTCTGGGTTCTTTTGTCCCTGGCAAAACGGAGCCATAGTCACTTGCTCTATTCTATGTGGCACCTCAAGAACCTCACTGATTCTGTGAACCGAAAGCCAGCCATTGTGATACACTTCTAGAAAAATGACCGACACACCATTGAGCATCAACACGTCTTGGGATCGAGTGATATTGTTGTTGTGGAATAATCAGTATAGAACCAAAATAATACAAAGAAACGAAATATATTTTATATAAATATAATTGAATCAATACAATAGTAATATAAATTGTGGAATACTGACTTGAATTATAGATAGAGTCCTGCAGAGTTGCAGTGTCCTTTAGAGGTCTGACAAAGTTAAATTCTGGTTTGAACGTATTGTCAATATATAGAGGTCTGACACCTCTTCATCCAACAGTTATGTTAACTGTTTATCTTATTCGAATTTCAGATTTTGGTTTTATCTGAAAAATGAATTTTTAATTAATAAGAATAAATTATTAATTAAATCAACAGAGCCCAAGATCAAGCCCAAACCATGATGAGGCCCAACTCTACCTCCACTAGACCCATACTCTATTTAGTATTTCTAAAGTGTTGGTGCTTATAAATCATGGAAGGAAACAACTCCCTTCCAATGTGGGACTAAATGCAAGTGTGTTTTCCTATACAAACTCTAACAATTGTTTGTAAACCCCATCAGATTAGTCCTCAACACTGCCCCATCATTGAAACTCACCAAATCACTCCACAAAAGCCTATAGGGCACCACATGGCGATGAAAGATGGAGGATTGCTCACTCAAGTTCCCAACTCGGTTCATCAAGACTTGATCAAATGGAGCAAACACAGTCATCATGGTCTGGTACTTGAAGAAAAACCCATGAAATTGCATTTCAAGAAGCGAAGCCATAATGGAGCACCCTTTCGACCTCAGCGCATTCCAAGAACTTGTCAATTCGGAAAATTATCAACGACCCATCATCGAAAATTGGGGAAACGATGATGGGGACGTTGTTGAGTGAGACTCTGGGGCCGTAGGCCAAAGTGGTGATGGAGAAAGAGCGGTCAGAGTGTAAAGTTGAGATCTTGACGCCGAAAGGCAGGGACTTGAGGGATCGCAGAGAGAAATGAAGGGGGATGATGTGGAATTGCAGGAGGTTCAGTGGTGGCTGACCTGAGTGAGAGAAGGCGGTGTCGGCGGGGGCTAAGATGGTAAGAGAAGGAGACTAGGAGAGGAGGGTTTGAGAGGCGAGGTCGAGGGTTAGAGCCATGGAGGTGTAGCCGAAATCTAAGAGGATTTCTACGGTGTTTTGGGTGGGGAGCAGAGCCGGTCCTGGGTTTTCTAAGGCCCAGGGCAAATTTTCTCAAGTGTGCCCCTTTATACAAATTAAACAAAAATAAAAAATAAAAAATATCAACTAATTAATTTTATTAAAATTATAAGAATTTACAAAAGATAAGGAAGAATACTTTGGGGCCTCATTAAAACCTTGTTTAGGGAAAACCCAATGGGACAAAACCCCAAACGAAGGAAAAAGAGTACCCCGGATTGTAAACATTGCATCAAAAAACGAAAACTACATATTTGAGTCTACATGCTTCCTCCCGAATCTCCATAAGCATTTCTTGATTTGATCAATCTTCTTTTCATCCTCCACAATTAATCGAAGCAAAGAATCATCACATGTACCTACAAAATAAAAATAGCAATGAAATCTAAACCACAAAACATCATTTAAAATGTCTTCTTGTTGCACTTTTAGATGCAAAATCATCAATTATACTATCATATTTAATGTTTTCTAACATATCCTTTTCAATGCATAATATCGCTAATCCATTTAGCCTATCTTGAGTCATGGTGGTCCGCAAATAAGATTTCAATAATTTTAATTTAGAAAAACTTCTTTCAGCAGATGCCACAGTCACAGGTAGAGTCAATAATACCCTATAAGCAACCATTACATTAGGAAACATATCCACACTCTTTACAAACTCAAGAATTTTAATGGATGTCCATGGTTTATCTGTTTCATATGCTTCTTTTGGTAACATCACTTGCAACACCTGTAATTCTGAAAATAAGTCTCTTGCATCAACATCAGAAACATCACCATGTTTTAAAGCATTTTCAAGACTCACACAAAAACTTTTCAATTCATTATCATCAAACGAAGTCAACTTTGCAGCATCAAATAAGAACCCAAAAATAGATTCAAAACAATGCAATTGTTCAAACCTACTCTTCAATTCACCAAGAGCAATATCCACTATAACAAGAAAATAATCAGTTCTAAATGATTCTTCAGCTGATTGTTGTTCTCTATCACTATTGGAAACCTCATCAAAATGCCTTTTTCTACAAACTTGACGTTTTTTTGGAAATATAGGCTCAATTCCCATATCAAGGGAAATTTCTTTAGCATCAATCATGGCAGAAACAAACCCATTTATTCTATAGTTTTCAAAAAATAAAACAAGTCCTTCTAATTGTCTTACAGCAGCATCAAGACGCATGTCTTCAGATTGTAACTTTTTACTAACTAAGTTAATCTTATGCAAAATGTCATGCCAAATAACCAAACTTAATATAAATTCAAAACTTGAAAGCTCTCCTGATGCTAAACTTTGAGCATCCCTACTCAATTTGGCATCTTCACTAATTTCTGTTAATTTAAATAAAGCTTCTCTGATTTGGGAAGCTTGAGATTTTATTGCTTTGACACTTTCAATATGACTTTCCCAACGTGTAGTTGACAATGATTTCAAAGTTAAACCATCTATGTAATCAAGTAACACATTCCATCGCTTTGTTGAATTACAGAATACCGTATATATGCATTGACATGCTCCAAAAAAAGATTTTGCTTTAACACATGAGTTGGCCATATTACAAACTATTAAGTTGAGACAATGAGAACCACATGGCATGTAAAATGCTCTAGGATTTATATCAAGTAATCTTTTTTGTACACCTAGATTTTTTCCTTTCATATTAGAGCCATTATCATAACCTTGTCCCCTCACATCATCAATATTAAGTGTAAGGGACTCAATTACATTTTGTAATTCATTAAAAATTCCTAATCCAGATGTATCTTCCACATTCAGAAACTCTAAAAAGTACTCTTCTATATTTATTGGAGTACTTGAAACATCTACACACCTCAATATTAAAGTCATTTGCTCTTTGTGACTTGCATCAGGAGTACAATCAAGAATGACTGAAAAATATTTAGCTGTTTTTATTTTTTGAATGATTGCATGTTTAACATTTGATGCTAGAATAGCTATCAACTCATTTTGAATTTTATGGCTAAGATAATGATAATGAATCTTCTTATCTTGAATGAGCCGAAAATGATGTTGCATTACTGGATCAAACTCTGCAATCATTTCAAGTAGGCCTAAAAAGTTACCATTACCATCTTCATAAATTTTTTCATTTGTTCCACGAAAAGCCAAATTATGTATAGCAAGACATTTCACAACAGCGATGATTCTGACAATAACATTTTTCCAGTGTAGTGTATCTTTCTTGATTAGCTCTTGTAATTCTGTATCAATTGTTTGATTTGTTTTCAATCTGATTTGCAATTCAACACAAGACCTCAAGTTAGTGAGGTGTTCAATACTGCTTTCATGTTGTTTAAGCTTCTCACCAAGATGTTTCCAATCTCTAATTCCTTCACTAGTTAACTGACTTCTAGAATTCATTGTTTTAAACAACTTACAACAGAAACAAAACACTTTATCCAACTCCTTTGAGTACACTAGCCATTTTCGATCCTTAGTTTCCCCATTTGGTAACGTACGAAGATAATAATTTGAAGAAAAATGTCTCTTGTGTTCGTCCATGGGGAATTTGAGATTAGTTTCTCTTAGGGGACCTTTTTCTACAAGTAAATCTCTCATTTTTGCATCAAGATTATCCCAAACTCGTGGATCATAAATGTTCAAATCAAATCTTGTTTCGGGACATTCATTTTCATGGCAAGGTTCATCAATATTTTCATTTTCATCTAGGAAAGGTTCATCACTATTTCCATTTTCATCTAGATCACCAATTTCTTCATTCACATCATTCTCATTTTCTACTAATTCTTCCAATTGAATTGGTTGTTCATATTCATTTGGTAAATCTTCTTCAAAATTTTCAAGTGAAGCATTGGTTTGTTTAACAAAATATTTATTCAAAGATCCTCTTAAACTTTGAGCAATTTCTTCTTCTTTTTTCTTTCTTTGTCTCTTGAGATTTCCGGAAAGTTGTTTCTTAGGAAACATTTTTTAATTTTCAGAATAAACACAACACAATAAAAAAAAACAATAAAACTAATTAACAAAGAACAATAAAACCTGGATTTTGAGCATATTTTCTTCCACTTGAAACTTCCAATTATAAAGAAAAAGAATCCCAGCCAAGTTTTCTGTTGAATCAAATAATAAATAAGAAAAAGTTAACAATTATAAAGAAAAGAATTTGGAAGGTGTATATTTTACTATTAATTTCCTGTCAGTCAGGCATTTTCTTTTTACTGCCGTCTTTCTAATAAACATAGCACAAGAAATTCTGAGAATTCTGCCACCTAAACATGCATCCTATGTGATATTAGGTTCAAGCAATGGCTAGACAAAGTTGCTTTTGTAAACATTCGAGAGAGTGTGGCTTATGGATTCTGGTGTGTGAGTTTCAGTACTCTTTATCGTTCTACACAGGTTTGGCTCTTTTTTAGTTAACTGAAAAAGCATTAGAAAACACATGAAAAAGCACAAACAGCAATTTTTCAACACTTGATCATTATTACCAAATGATTTTTTATTTATCCTATTAAACCACAATTCTACACAAAACAACTACAAGAGTCGAGTACAAAAAGATTCTATATGTATCTTTAAAAAAAAAAAAAATTACCTTCAAAGAAAGGCACTGGTCTAACTGGTGGATGATTTATTTTCCAACTCTGTTGGAGAAGAAGAGGAGAATCACCGGAAAAAAAAACAATTGCTTGCGTTGCTTTGCTTGTGTTATGAACTGAGAAGGTTGAACTGAGAAAGTCGAAGGGTCTTTCCTTCTTTTTGTGGCTAATAAGAGTCTGTTTTGATTCCCCATATTTGTTGCTTTGTTTTATATTATATTTTATAATTAATTAATAATGAACTTCCTTAGTTAATACGTTTCTTTTAGAGATTGAGTATAAAGACTGATTGGATTGATTGCCTTCCCTTTTCACTGACAAGTACAGGCAGCAACTCCTTTTATTTTAATTTTTTTTTAATACAAATATATACATAAGCTTAAAAAAAAAATTTGGGCCCCCTCAGCTGTGGGCCCCGGGCTGTAGCCCTGGTGGCCCTAGCCCAAGGCCGGCTCTGGTGGGGAGGGCAGAGGAGAGAGAGAGAGAGAGAATTGAGAGGATGATGAGAAAGAGAAGGAGTTGGGCTGCCACCATTGTTGGAGGTTGTTCTTCGTTTCTTGGAGTTTGGAGAGGGGTTTGGTTTTGCAAATGAGTCTGGGTGTAGTTGCAGATTCAGAGAGTATCTGAATTTGTAAGGGAAGGTTGTTTTTGGCGGGTTAAGATTTGACAACTTCTGTTAGGGGTGGGCATCGGAAAACCGGAGCACCAAATCGAATTAGTGAAAAAAAATCAAAAAAAAAAAACCGATTGACCAAAAAAGTCAACAAACCGGACCAAACCAGTTTCGGTTCCAATTTTACACAGCACCACACCACATCGGACTAGACCGAACCGGACCGGTCATATATATATATATATTACAAAATTTTAAAATCTACTGCCATATTTTAAATTTTATAATCACTATTTTTCCGAGTTCAACTTCAAAAAATTTCTAAATGTATGAATTGGATTATTTGTCAATTTTTAAGCCAAAAAAATAAAAAAAACCAATTGGATTATTTGTTAATTTTTAAGCCAAAAAAATAAGTTTTTTTATTTTTATTTTTATTATTTTTATTTTTATTTTTATTTTTGAAAAAAAATTAAATTAATAATAAATTAATAATCCGGTTCAAAACCGGAACCAGTCAGAACAGGACCGAAATCGGTCAGAACCGAACTGGTCGATTTTTGAAATTTTTTTGCCTAAATCAGACCAAACTGGATCGGTTAAATAGTATCGGTTCCGATTCCGGTTTGAGGTGAGAACCGGACCACACCCACCCCTAACTTTTGTTAGGGCTGGATGGAATCTAGGCGAAGTGAGACAACATATGGAGTTTCATAGAGGAAAGTAAGAAAGAGTTTCGGGAGGGAATTTGAGACTGAAATTGAGTTACATGAGGCATTTCAATAATTTAGCCTTAAAAGAACGATAGGTTTTGTTGACATAAATTCCAACTTTTTTTTTATTCTATGAAAACATAGTTATATATATCTTCCTAACAACCTCCACCTCCACCTCCACAACCTCCGCCTCCACTGCCTCTGCCTCCGTATCTTTTCTTGCTTGATCCTTCATCATCACCACAAGCAAATATGACCATTGATATAAGTGAGAGAGACAAAAGAATCATGCAGAGCAAAAATATCCCCCCCGAGTTGTCTTGCATGATGCCTAGTTCCTCTGCATGGCCACCACCTAGAACAACATATGTTCCTCTGGCCATTTTTGCGATGAGTTACAATATTAGCTAGCTGTTCGTTAGTCCAAGCACATATATATTTATAATGTAATGTCAGCAAATGCCGTGTGCAATTCCAAGTCTTATGTTGACAATTCTAGCTGATGTTGAAAGGCTTGAAGAGACAAACAGGAACTTGCGAAAATTTTCAAAGAGAAAGGGATAGCTAGCTAGATTGAGATCTACAGGCAATAATTGCTGCAAGCCTTATGTTTTGCCTCGGGAAAATGCTAAGAAGATCAGATCCTTAATTGTGTACAAGAAAAATACTTGCGTCCACTCCAGATTCTATCTCCACCCCATTGACATTGACCAATGATATTTTTGTACATGTCTTTTCTTTTAAATTTTTGGGTTTTTATCACAATGGTCCCTAATGTTGGCGAAATTATCACATTTGATCCTTTATGTTTTTTTTTTTTTTTGACATTATTGGTCATTTATGTTACACCTCACACATCAATTTGGTTATGCTATTAGATTCCGTCAAAAATTTTGAGAAAAATTAGGTATTAGATATAACTATCCTTATTAATTAGTATTTGAGACAGACAGTATTTCTATTTGGGTTTTAATACTTAGGAATTGAATTTTATTTTGAATTTGACTAAGAGCATCTCCACCCATAAGGGCTAAGTCTAGGGCAAGGGCAAGCAAGGGCTGCCACTATTCACATGAATAGTGTCAGCCTTGCCATTTGTGGTTCCACCTATGAGGGCTAAGTCTAAGGCAATTACTATTTACTTAAATTTATTTTTTATTTTTTTATACTTAAACCATTGATTTTGATCAGCTTTTCGGATAAGATTTTCGATTCCCAAGCGTTAATATTTATCGTAAAATTATCACCTAAAAATCAAGATAACATTTTCGGATAAAATTTTAAAATTAAATTTGGTGTGGAAAGTGAATAATATTGGTAGGTATGTATAGAAAAATTTTCCTGATTTTTTTGATTTTTTTTTCAATTTTTTTTAGCCAAAAATTGGACAACCGTTGGATTGTGCAAGATTTTTTTATCGGAGGCTCCAGGAGAAGCCACGTGGCTTGTAACCATTGGGCAATGTGCGCTGGTGGGTCCAACAATAAAAAAATATTTGAAAATAGCTGCTGACGTCAGCAGCCCTCGGGCAACAGCCCAATTAATTTCTGCCTGTGGACTTGCCGGGCTGGTGGGTCCCATGCCTTGCTTGGGCTAGATTTTATGTGCTGGAGCCGCATTGGGCTTGCCATGGGGGCCTTTTGCCCAGTTTGATAGCAGCGCTGGAGCTGCTCTAAAGATGAGGCCAAATTCTTGAAGTCCTTCTGTGGTACATCAGTTGTACTGGTACAGCCACTCACATGGGGGTGTTTTTAAAACAAGGGAAAACGGTTGTGTTGGTTAACAGGTTAAAAGCAAGGGGAAAAATTGACGCCCCTCCTTCACGGTACTCCTTCCCCTTCTTCTTCTTCCTAATACCTCACCTACCCTTCTTTCTAGTTCATTTTCTTTCTGTTTGGCTCAATTCTAACATAGTATCATGACTGATTTCTCTTATTCACATGCTTAAATCTTGAGAACCTCTTCTTAGAAATTCCAAATTTATTTGATTTCTTCTATTTCCCCAAATCTGATTCACCTTTGATTCATTAAACTTCAACTATTATTTATTATGGCTTGTACTAAACCTCTAATTGCGGCCCTTCTACTAAATCCAAATGGAGCAGATGTACACAAAGTTGCAGTCATGAACTGATGAAACTTCCTTCTCCTGCGAAATATGTGAAAAATGCAGAAGCTGGGATGGGTTTGATTGATTTTTGGGTTTAATTGATTTTTCATGTTCGGGTTTGATGAAGCTGTGTTTGATTCTTGATGTCTTGGTTTGATTGATTTTTGATGTTTGTGTTTCTTTTAGACGGGAAGAGAGAGAGAGAGAGAGAGAGAGAGAGAGAGAGAGAGAGAGAGAGCTGAGGGAATGGGGGAGAAGGAGAGGTGTCGGGAAGGGAAGGAGGGGATGGGTTAGCTATTTTTGCATTTTTGCATCATGGTACGTGTAATTGCATGGTCTTTTTACAATTATCCAATTATTATCAGTAATACATGTAAGTTCATAGTATGTCTTGAAATTTTATATGCAATTATTTACAATGGATGTGCAATTGCACAACAATTCTAAGACATGCATTAACAACTGAAACATCGACAAAGGCGTAGTCTCTTTGAAATTCCTTCCACTATTTGGAAATTGCATGGTTGTCAATACAAATGCTAACGACACAAATTACGTTCAATTACACATTACTCATATCGCAATTGAATTTGTAACTTACATCCTAAAGTCGATAAGTATAAGAAATTGCTATTACACTTCATAACTGAGACCCTAAAGCCTAATAAGCATATAATTTAAATTAATAAAAAAACCCCTTAAATATCAACATACCATCCATAAGTATCACTAATAATCCTATCGCTCAAAATAAGTGACCGATTAATTGGTTCTCCATTTTTCTTGGCAAAAAAAACTGGTTCTCTTTTTTAATTGTTATGTATACTATATACTCATTAAAATATTATATTTGACTAAAAGAAATTAAAATATTATATAATAATATATAGATACCCTTAGAAAAGAATAATTAGACTATCTATATTATATTTAGACCAAAAAAATAAAATGAATATAACTAATGTAGGGTTTAACATTGCAATTGAGAGCCATACTGTAAATCTAAGCTATTTACTCGAGACCTAAATCCAATTTCTTCACCTCACAGAGGTAAGGCCACGGATTAAAATATCAACCATGCAAATAATATCGGGCCTCCAATTTACGGATATTTCAGGAGATATATTGTTATCGTTTTAGGTATTGGAAAAAAAAAAAAAAAAAAAGAAGACAGATATAGGCATTGAAACACATAATTTTGGTATAAAACTTTCATAAATGTTATGTACATTATCAATGAATGTATTGAACAAATAAAACTCAAAATTTACTAATAATAAGATATACATATGATGAAATATAAGTGGTATGTAATGCGTGTTAATGAAAAATTTGAAAATAAAATGTTGATTAGAATGGATAAACCATACATAAATCCATAGTTTGTTTTAACATTGGATTACAATTTAGATAAGTGTCCATCTACATAAATGAAGAGCTCCAATGAGGTTCAAACAATGAGGAACAACCATCTAGATTCATACAATAGTCATACCAAGTCACGTAACCCAAGCAGTTTGTAAGCCATGTTTGAACATGGTGCACATAGGTCTCTCTTGAGCTCCCTACTATCTTCCCATATATGAGATAATTAAGATTAACCCAACTAGTAGGAAAGGGCGGCTCTGAAATAGTGCAAGTGGCGGCAATGCACAGGGCCCCTGATTTTTGAGGACCCCTTAAATTTTTTTATTTTACATAATTTATATTAATATTATAACAACTGTATATGTAATAACCCAAACCTAAATTAATATTTAATTATTAATTTATTAAGAAGAAAAGACAATTTTGCCCTTTGAATAATTTATTAAAGAAAAGTTGACTTTTTGACCGAGAAGGAATTTGACACTTCCACACACACACCGTTGCGTAGAGCACGACGAAACGAGTTCGTAGACACTAAGTGGGCTCAAATAGGAGCTTTAACGAAGAAAATACGGTTAAAATACTCTGAGGGGCAAAACAGTAATTTAAAAAAATCAGATTTTAAAACCTCATTGTCTCTCTTCTCCCTCAGTCTCTCTCTCTCTCTCCCTCCCCGAGCGCTCTCTCCCTCACTGCGACAAAACACCCCCTGATCGGATTTTGCGGTGCCGTCGCCACCACCGACCACCGTTCACGTCGGGATCAGGCCCGATCGAACCGCCGTCGAGCCCCCGTCCTTTCCCGACCAGCCCCACCCCTGGAACCGCCGGATTCCGTCGGAAAAAGCTCAGAATCGTGCCGGTTTTGACAGAAACTTCGCCGGCTGCGTTCGTCGTCGTCCGGCCACCATTTCCGACGATCTAGGTATGGATTCTGAACCTCTCGAGCTGTTCTAGCTGCCTGTTAGGTAGGATTCAATCGATTCTTAGCGTAGGTAGTTCGATTTGCGAATTGAAATTCGGTCAGTTTTGAAATCTCTATTCCGGTCACTTCCAGTCAGTTTTTGGGGTAGGTCCAAGAACAAAAGCAGCTCCAAATAGGGTGTTATACTTAGGGTAGGAGTTTGGAGTTGTGGTTTTGAGATTTTCTGGCGATACGTAATCGCTTTGGGCACCCAGCGCGTGTGGCAGCGCGTGGGAGAGTGTAGTGAAGTTGCACTGTGTCTCGATGAGATCCTTAGGTTGTCACGAGAGTGTAGGAATTTGCGAATCTCAATTTGGATACCGTTTGAGCCTCGAACGGATTGTTGCATATTGTGCGATTTCCTGGTTCAATATTGTTGAGCTATTGGATCTTAATCTTTTTCAAATATGTTACTCTAGGCAATTTCAGAATCGTTTAGGATTTGACGGATCTTGAATCAGAGTCCCAGATACTCCGAAATCGCGAACCTTAGGGCTAGGGTTTAGAAATCGTGCGATTGTACGATCGAGACCAAACCCTCGGGACATGTGTTCTAGGTATATTGGAACTTCTAGAGGCTTCCGGATCATAATTGCGAGGTCATGGACCCACGGGGTCCCGGGTTGACTTTTTGGGACTTTAGCCTTTTTTTGAGTCTGAAGATACTGCTAAACTCTTCTATGTGGAAGGAAAGCTTTTTTTGGGCATAGGAACAACTTTAATTTGACGCACGTACTTCTAAGGGCCGGGGTCAGGATTTTTAAATTAATACTATATTGCGTATTGTATTAATAGAATATTATGGTAATTGAATCAGGCACCAGGGCACCAGTTGACCCGCAGGAGGGACCTTCAAGAGGTCCAGCGAGCACGAACCATCTGTGAGTGGACTCTTTGTTTTTATAAATGAATTTAAGCAGTTTAGTTACAGTATTTGATCTTGAATAAGTTTTATTCAAATATTAGCGTTTTATAAGCTGTTATATGCTTTTAAATATTTTGTTTTGCATGTTGTCGAGTGAAATCTCATTTAAAGGATATATGAAAAGAAATTCTAGTTAATTATCAGATAAATGGCAGCAGAGTTTTAGAGTTTACAGAAATTCAGTTATTCAGCATATTTTCTTTAGAAACTTTATATTTTCTTAAACCACCTTGTACCCAGATATACAAATGTTTCCTTCAAATCAAATGTTGCCTTCCGATTTTATTGGTAGCCTTCGGTTTAGTCAACATGCTTGACAGTTGCCCCACGAGTTCTATGGTACCTGAACTCGTGTGGAGTGAGTAATGCGGATCAGGCTGACTACGGTCCCCTGAATCCTACTAGTTGCGGCTCGAACTGACCTTGTGTCATTGAGACCTGCGAGTACGTGTCACCCATGGTGATGCAAGGAATTGACGGATATAAGGAATTGACGGAAATAAGGGGTACACCTAGGTGGTAGTTTTACACTGTTTTCAATGCCCTAGGAAATTAATGTTGGCCATGAATATGATTGGCATATATATATGTATAATTATATGAGTGTATTGATTTCAGTACGAATATAATAAAGAGACTAATTTAGTTTGTATAACTGTTTTTACAGTGGGGTTAGTATGTTCTTATGTATTTTTCTAAACTTGTTTGTTTTGGGTCCACTCACCCTTTTTACTGTTTTGCGCCCCCAGGCAGTAGGCGTGCACAGGGATCCACCATCGGGTCGTTTTCCACCTTCCGCGCTTTCCTTTTTGATGTAGGATTTTTGTTTTGTAAAAGGATTGACTTCTTTGTAAATTCTTAGTAGTCGCTCTGATAATTAGCCCTAGACTTAGAATTTAACTGTTGGAATGTATATATACGTATGCTGGCAGTTGGTTATGTATATATGCTTGTTTGGCAAATGTAAATGTTTTGGTATTGATCCAATTTACAAGGGAGACTCTACTGATTTTTCGGCAGAAATCAATCTTGTTATTTTATCGTGCTTTGTAGGGAAGGACAAGTAGGTCATTAGTGCCCGACATCCGCCAGGTGTCGGACAAGCACAGGGTCCGGCTCGGATTCCAAAACAGAATTTGGGTCGGGTCTTGTTAGTATATATACTCCAACGTGCAACAAATTGACACAAAAATTTATTTAGTAGAGTTGGTTTCTAGTGTATATCCCTTGGTACAAGGCTTACGTGAAAAATTTTAAGAACAAAATTTTAAATAGTTTTAAAAAAGAAGTACGTGAAAAATATAAGGGGAAAGATCCAATTAAATTAACAATAGTATATATCACACCCATACGCTTTTTCTTTAAAAAATAATAATAATAATTTCTTCGACTCAAAACAAAACAAAACAACATAAAAAATAAAAAAATCATGTCTTCTTCTTTCTCATGAACTCTTATTTTTTTTTTACCTAACATACAAACATTTAACTTTATCAAATGAATGCAACATACTCAACGAACGCAACCCTTGCGTTCGCGTGAAAAAATAGTGCGTTTGTTTGAAAAACAAAGTTAGTGAGGTCTATTTTCCTGGGGAACGGGCAACTTTACTCAACGAACACACTCCTTACGTTCGCATGAATAAATATCCCGTTTGTTTGAAAAAGTAAGTTCATTTAGCCTATTTTTCTAGGGAACAGACAACTTTACTCAACGAATGCAACCCCAACGTTCGCGTGAACAAATAGCCTGTTTGTTTGAAAAAGTAAGTTAGTTGGGCCCATTTTTCCGGGGAATGGGCAACTTTACTCAACAAACGCAACCTTTGCGTTTACGTGAACAAATAGCCTATTTGTTTGAAAAATTAAGTTAGTTTGACCTATTTTTCCGGGGAACGGGCAACTTTACTTAACAAACGCAACCCCTGCGTTCGTGTGAACAAATAACTTGTTTGTTTGAAAAAGTAAGTTAGTTGAGCCAATTTTTCAGGAGAACGAGCAACTTTACTTAACAAACGCAACCCCTGTATTTACATGAACAAATAGCCTGTTTGTTTAAAAAAGTAAGTTAGTTTGGCCATTTTTCCGGGGAATGGCGAACTTTACTCAACGAACGCAACCCCTGCATTCGCATGAACAAATAGCCTATTTTCTTGAAAAAGTAAGTTAGTTGGACCCATTTTTCCAGGGAACGGACAACTTTACTCAACGAACGCAATCCATTGCATTCGCGTGAACAAATAGCCCGTTTGTTTGAAAAAGTAAGTTAGTTGGGCCCATTTTTCCGGGGAACGAGCAACTTTACTCAACGAACGCAACCCCTGCGTTTATGTGAACAAATAGCCCGTTTGTTTGAAAAAGTAAACAAATAGCCCGTTTGTTTGAAAAAGTAAGTTAGTTTGGCCCATTTTTCAAGTGAACGGGCAACTTTACTCAATGAACGCAACCCCTGTGTTAGCATGAAAAAATAGACTGTTTGTTTGAAAAAGTAAGTTAATTGGGCCCATTTTTCAGGTGAACGGACAACTTTACTCAACGAACGCAACCCATTGCGTTCGCGTGAACAAATAGCCTATTTGTTTGAAAAAGTAAGTTAGTTGGGCCCATTTTTCAAGAGAACGAACAACTTTGCTCAACGAACGCAACTCATTGCGTTCGCGTCAACCAATAGCCTGTTTGTTTGAAAAAGTAAGTTAGTTAGGCCAATTTTTCCGAAGAACGAGCAACTTTACTCAACGAACGCAACCCCTGCGTTTACGTGAACAAATAGCCCAATTTGTTTGAAAAAGTAAGTTAGTTTGGCCAATTTTTCTGGGGAACGGGCAACTTTACTCAACGAACGCAACCCCTACATTTACCTGAACAAATAGCCCGTTTGTTTGAAAAAGTAAGTTAGTTTGGCCCATTTTTTCGAAGAACGAGCAACTTTACTCAACAAACGCAACTCCTGCGTTTACGTGAACAAATAGCCCGTTTGTTTTAAAAAGTAAGTTAGTTGGGCTTATTTTTCCGGAGAATGGACAACTTTACTGAACGAACGCAACCCATTGCGTTCGCGTGAACAAATAGCCTGTTTGTTTAAAAAAGTAAGTTAGTTGGGCCAATTTTTCTGAGGAACGGGAAACTTTACTCAACGAACGCAACCCTTGCATCCGCGTGAACAAATAGCCCGTTTGTTTGATAAAGTAAGTTAGTTGGGTCTATTTTTTCGGGGAACGGGTAACTTTACTCAACGAACACAACTCCTGCATTTGCGTGAACACATAACCCGTTTGTTAGAAAAAGTAAGTTAGTTGAGCCCATTTTTCCAGGAATGAGAATCTTTAATCAATGAACGCAACCCTTGGGTGCAAGTTCAAGGATTAAATCAACAATTTAGCCATGTTTAATGGTTTTTGGGCATATATCGCATATTTGATAGCACATGTGTGCAATTCTCAATAAATAATATGCATTTGCATATACCTGTATGCAATTTTGTAGCATCTATGTGCAATTCTTATTTTACAATATGCAATTGCATATATAGTATGCAATTTCGTAACGTCTGTTTGCAATTCTTAATTTACAATATGCAATTGGATTCCGCCCTTCTTTTGGTCTTTAACTTTGTCGTTTTTACTAGAAGGCTCATCGGCTCACACTCTTATAATGTATGTAAAAATCACCAAATTTCTTCTTTTTGGCTAGAGGGCCTCTTTTTTGTGTGTGTTCATTTGCAATGACAATACAGATAATCTACTACTACCTAAAAGCTATAGAAAATTAAATGTCATATCATCTATTTTCTCTAACCAAGACTACATATCACATAAATAAGAAATAAGATCTCAAAAAAGAAACATAAACAAAGAAAACACTTTACCTAAAATATTTTGTAATACGTTTAGCCCAATTTTAACTTGTAGAGTACACAAATGTTAGCCCCTAACTATGATAATTGTTATCAATAAATACAAAGATGAATTTAAATTAGTTCTTGCATTTGTTTTAAATTCTTTTCAATATGGTCAACTATGATAATTGATTTATTTTTGTAAAGGTTATCAATGAATACAATACAACATATGTTACCAAATTATTGAAAAAAAGAACTTTTAAGATCAATTAAAAGTGAATAGAAAGAAAAGTATAAATAAAAGGTATACAAAGGTATCCTTTTAAAAGTTAATATTTTCATTCTACACAACTCAAGACCACTTGCGCCACACGTTATATCTTGCTATATGAATTGTCATATTATTGTTTCATATAAACACAAGCCCATATAAACACCAATTCTTAAGCCCATAGGGTTAGCTAACACTACTACAAAAAAGCAAAAAGACGACGGTAAATCACCGTCGTGTATTCGATTTTTCAATGGTCGTGGAATCCACCGTCATCTTTTCCCTCATATACCACGACGCTAAATCCCCGTCGTTGTTAAAATATACAACGTCATCAACAAATACAAAACGACGTCTTTGTACTGCAAAAAGATCTAAAAAAGCAGTCGAGGATGAGAATAGACGACCAACTCTCTAAAAAAACCGTCGTTAAAAAGGAAAAATATGACACATATTAAGAGAACAAGGCCGCAAGATAGACATACAACGACGGAAATAAAAAAACGACGCCGTTAAATATCATTTTCACGACAATAAAAAATTTGACGTCTTTAAATACATTAGAAGACGACGTTATTGATACCTACTACGTCGCATATATAAAAACAGTCGTCGTAAAATTAATTTTCCACTTCGATTTTTCGATAAAAGATGACGTGGAAATAGTTGTCAGTGTCATTATTTACGACGTATGTATTTATTGAGTAAACGTTGAAAAACGAAACAACGTCGGTTACAAATATATGAGAGTCGTATTACAAAATTTATACGTCATATTTTCAGAAAAAAACAACGACGATAAATATTAGACGTTGTTAAATAAAACAACGTCGGAAAACAATAAAAACAGACGTGTTTAGTCTGCTAAAGTTCTAGAAAATAGTCGAGGATGAGAATAGACGACCAACTCAAACAAATCACCGTCGTTAAAAAGGAAAAATATAAAAGAACAAAGGCCGCAAGATATACATACAAAGATGACAACTAAAATTTTACGCCGTTAAATATAATTTACACGACAAGAAAAAATATGACGCCTTTAAATACATGAGAAGACGACGTTATTGAAATATACTACGTCTCTTATTTACAAACAACCGTCGTGAAATAAATTTTCCACTTCGATTTTTCTAAAAAAGATGACGTGGAAATAGTTGTCAGTGTCATTATTTACGACGTATGTATTTATACAGTTGACGTTGAAATGCGAAACAACGTCGGTGGCATTTATATAGTCGACGTTGTATTTATATCTATCATCATTACTCACGACGCACTTAATAATATAGACGACGTTGAACTTCTAAACAACGTCGGTCCAAATAAAA
>NC_034011.1:9989526-10125466 GCF_000346465.2 Prunus persica
GAGTCGTGTTATTTGAATTACATGGCGGTTCTTAATCCTTCCCGACGTGATATCCTGAATAATTGCTTCACAAATTGCGTCGTGGTTCTTCATTGTTACGTTGCTTTAAGACGTCGGTAAATATGCTGAATAACTGGTTCACAATAACGTCGTGTTTTATTTGAACGTAGAAAGTGAAGAAATCACATTACAATATATTACAAAATTAATGTCATACACTGCCAATTACATAAGCATCATTCAATCCATATATCTTCACACCCATCTCGAATATTTTGACCGCCTAACTCACCCACCAGTTCATCAAATGTGTCAACATTTGGCATCCCTCTAGTAAATGGCTCACACTCAATTATCACATCACCTAAGACTTCATCACCAATAACATCATTATATTCTCTATTAGGCATTGATAACACTACCGACCAACCACGATGCATCGGGTCGTCAACAAAAAATATTTGTTTGACTTGAGAAGCCAAAACAAATTGGTCATTCCTATGTCCAATTTTACTCAAATCTACAAGGGTAAATCCAAGTTCGTCGACTACAAGACCAGAACTATCTATCCAATCACACCTAAAGACTGGGATTGTAAACTTTTGGTAGTCAAGGTCCCAAATTTCTTGAATGACACCATAGAAACCCATATTTGAGAGAATTGGGTTTTTATCCTTGGCACTAGCAACTTGCATGGTATGTGCAAGTAAATAAACTCCACTATTTTGAGTTGTCCGCACATCATCTTGTGCCTTGATATTGAATTTAATACCTTTAATAAGATAGCTCCTATATAATGGCACTGACATGTTTGGACCAGCTGCTAGCCACCTTAAATTTTCTGATACGCCATGATTGTCTTCCTCAAGTTCACTTTGAACCTGCGAATTAATCATATCTTAATTCAATCTAACATATAAATAAGAAGAAAATTAAAAGAGAAATATGTTATTCAACAATATATACCTTGAAGCGTAGCCATTGAATGAAAGTGCTATTGTGCTTATCCTGCAGCCACTTTGTTCTCTTTCTAAATTTTGGATAAGCAGTCTTGATGTGAATCATATGTTGCCTACATGACACGAAAAATTCAAGCATTACGGTCCTAAATATAGAAGATAAACATAAGAAATAATTTAAAATGGAAACTTAAAGAATAAAGCTCATACGTACTCGATATAAGGTAGGACTTCCTCCGTATTCTCCAAGACATATAGATGTGCTTGATTCAACAGGTCCTGATCAACTACGCTCACTGTGCAACCTGATAATGGCTTTGAAAGTCCCATCTTTTGGCTTGAAGGCACTCCAACTGTACTAGCATCAGATAAATGCTGAGTACAACACTCTACCGCTTCTTCAGCTATATACCGCTCAGCAATGCAACCTTCGGGACGAGTACGATTCTGAACATACCCCTTCAGCACTTTCATATATCTTTCAAACGGATACATCCACCTAAAATATACTGGCCCACATAGACGAACTTCTCTGACAAGATGTACTACTAAATGAACCATGATATCAAAGAATGAAGGGGGAAAGTACTTCTCAAGCAAACACAGAGTAACTACTACATCTTCTTCCAACTTATCTAGCTTGGAAACATCAACAGTCTTTGCACATATAGCATTGAAGAAGAAGCACAAACGAGTTATTGCATACCTTGCAGGCTTCTCCAAAACAGAACGAATTGCCACATGGAGCAATTGTTGCATTAAGGTATGACAATCATGTGATTTAAGGCCAAGAAGTCTTGAATTTTGTAAAGATACAAGATTTTTAATATTTGAAGAATAACCTTCAGGGACCTTCATACCATAGAAAGAATTGCAAACCTCTCTCTTCTCTGCTCTTGACAAATTCCAAGGCCCAGGAGGCAAACGAGTACGTCTTTCTCCATACTCGGGTTGCAAATCAGTTTTGACCCCCATGTTCAATAAATCTAATCGAGCAGCAATCCCATCTTTATTTTTTCCAGGGATCTCCAGCAATGTACCAATGATACTATCGCAAACATTCTTCTCAATGTGCATAACATCTAGGGCATGCCTTACAGGAAGGTATTTCCAATACTCGAGATCAAAGAATATTGATTTCTTCTTCCAACAAACTCTGTCACCATTTTCAACCATATGCAGCACTTCTTCTCCGGTTAATGGCTCGGGAGGTATGCCATATTCAGGTTTCCCATTAAAAGCTGCACGTTGCCTCCTATATGGATGATTGATCGGTAACCATTTTCTATGCCCAATGTAACAAATTTTGTGGCCATTTTTCAACCTGTGACTAGGTGTATCATCGCCGCATATTGGACAAGCTTTATATCCTTTAACAACACAACCAGATAAGTTTCCATAGGCGGGAAAATCATTAATTGTCCACATTAATGCAGCTCTGAGTGTAAAGTATTCTCCATTATGTGCATCATACACTCCTCTAATCCCAACCCACAAGGATTTTAAATCATCAATCAAAGGCTCCAAGTAGACGTCTATATCATTTCCGGGTTGTTTAGGACCGGAAATCAATAAGGTTAACATCATGAACTTTCGTTTCATGCACAGCCATGGAGGGAGATTATATGTAACTAAGATAACCGGCCAACAACTATATCTGCTACTTAGAGAACTGTGGGGATTGAATCCATCAGATGAAAGAGCCAATCTCAAGTTTCTCGGCTCATTACCAAACTCAGGCCATTTATCATCAAGAAGTTTCCAAGACGGGGAATCCGCCGGATGAGACATCTGACCGTCAATTGATTTTCTAGCAGCATGCCACCAAGTCAAACTCTTAGCTGTCTCATGTGATTGAAACATCCTTTTAAACCTTGGAATTGGGGGAAAATACCACACCACCTTCGCTGGCACACCCTCTTTCAAGATTGAATCTTTGCCTTCCTTCCACCTTGAGATACCACAAGTAGGACAATTAGTTGAATCCTCATACTCCTTCCTATACAAGATGCAATCATTGGGGCATGCGTGCATTTTCTCATAACTCAGCCCCAATGCACACAAAGTCTTTTTAGCCTCATACATGGAGGTTGGTATTGTATTTCCTTCTGGAAGCAAATCGCCTTGAAGTATCAATAATTCTGTAAAACAGACATCACTCATCCCATGTTTTGCCTTCAAATTATACAACTTCACTAATGCCGATAACTTCGTGTACTTTCTACAACCAGGGTACACTGGTTGATCTCCATCCCCAATCACATTGGCAAACTCATACGGATCCGAACCAAAATCACCAAAATCATTATCATCCATATCAATTTCTTCAGACACAAAACTGTACCTACTATGGCCATCATCTTCTTCAACATTTCTACTAGCATTAGTAGTTGCTTCCCAAGGTTCTCCGTGAAATGTCCAATTCTTATAGCTTTGGTCAATTCCATTAAAGTATAAGTGATCCCTTATAATTCCAACCCCAAACAACTTCAAATTAACACATTTAACACATGGACAACGGATATGTGTTGTAGTTAGAAGATTTTCTACAGCAAAGTTCAAAAATGCTTCCACCCCAAATTCATATGCCTTCGATCTTCTATCCGAGTGCATCCATGACTTATCCATCTCCGACACTATAACCTATTATCTATAATAAAGTGAAAATACAGGCAATGACCATCACTATAGCAGATTATACAATGATCTAATCGCAAGTAATACACAACAGAGACGACGGGTTTTAAACAAAAACAGACGTATTTGGCATATATAGACGACGGATTTTCAACAGACGTCGTCTATTATAAGTAATACAAACGACGGTTTATGAAAAAACCGTCGTGTATAAGTAATACAACGACGGTAGTTTAAAAACACCGTCGTGTAATCGTCGTCGTAAGCCTTAAAATTCGTCGTGTCTCAGTTTATTTTCAAGAACACAAAACCCATTAAGAACACAACATATATATGAAACCAAGCAAGAAACCAACATATACATGAAACCAAGCATGAAAACAATAAATCCATTCCCAATTCAACATAACATAGGGTGATTAAAAGATACGACAAAATTAAATCCATTCCCAATTCAACATAACAGATAATGTAATCCATGAACCCATTAAACAGAAAATCCATGAACCCATACCTATAAGCACATTATTAACAGATCGCAAAGCATACACATAAAACCCTTTAACAAAACAACCTAATATAACTCGAATCGTTACTAGAATCATCACTCGAATCCCCATCTTCATTATCAGTTTCTTCCTTCGTATTTGCTCCCCATCATTTTCTCCATAGCGGAAAATGACAAGATCAAATAAAGGTGTACTTTTGCTGGAAATCATTTGGAAGTTGGTGATCTGTGTCTTTTTGTGTTCATTTCCAGCAAAAGTACACCTTTATTTGATCTTGTCATGAACCCATTAAACAGAAAATCCATGAACCCATACCTATAAGCACATTATTAACAGATCGCAAAGCATACACATAAAACCCTTTAACAAAACAACCTAATATCATTCAATGAATTTACAAGGGGAAGATAGGGTTTGTACTTACAGGTTGGACGAGCTCACAGATTCGACGGAGCCTGGAGAGTGCAACTTTTAATTAGAGCAGAAGTGAGAGAGCGAAATGTTATGTCGCGCGAAATCTGAAAATTTTAGGTTTCAGGGTTCGAAGTATAAGAATAAGAGCCAAATCTAAAAAAATTTAGGTCGCGCGAAAATTTTTAGAGTTCGCGCGTTTTAAAACGTCGAAAGAAAAACCAAGGCGAAAGTTCTACACGTACCGACGTAAATTTAATATTCCACGACGGAAACTTCATTTTTCGGATTAAGAACGTAAGGCCGTTCATTTTGAAGCTTCATTTTTCGGATTAATTTTAAATTTATTTTGAATTTTTTATATAACGACGACTGAAAAACCACGTCGGTGTTAAGAAATTAAAGACGTTGTAAATTATATAAACCGACTTACATATTAAAATGACGTCGTTTAAAGAGTAACCATGTCGTATGTTTTTCTGTACGACGTAAAATATGTATTCCACGACGCAACCACCGTCGTTAAAAATTAATACCCTAAACCCATAAAACTAAATTATACAATTTAAAAAATTAAGTTTATAAAAGGTTTTATGGTTTTAAAGCCTAACATATACCCTAGACTACCCAAAAATTATACTTTAAAAATAAACCCCAATAAATAACAACCCTAATCTCTAAACCCTAGACTCTAAACCCTAAACCATAAAACTAGAAGTGATTTTATGACTCATCAAAACAATTTTGTTTTGGATGGTCATTTTAAATTTTTGTTATTCAAAATGAATTTTTTCAAGGTTTATGTGGAAGAAAATATATCAATGACTTCATAGGAGTTGACTTTTCAATTTTCTGATTTATTTTAAATTTATTTTGAATATTTTGATATAAAAATAATAAAATATTCTTACCACAACAACAAACCACGTCGGTGTTAATAAATTGTAGACGTTGTAAATTGTAATAGACTACTAAGTCGTTAAAATGACGTCGTTAAAATGAGAAACCGTGGCGGCTATTTACCTATACGACGTAAAATATATATATCAACGACTTAACCGCTGTCGTAACATAAACGTCGTCGATGATACCCTGAACCCTTAAGAAATTGAAGATGTTGTATAGCATAAACGACTCAATTGTTCAAAGAACGTCGTCTAACTATATTTTTACGTCGTATTTGTTTAAAACACGAAACAACAAAATACGACGGTTTGTGACTTTATTAGGTCGTTGGAAAAGTATTACACGTCGGTTAAGCAATTTGTATGTTTGTTTTTTTTTTAATTTAAGAAAACCTCAACAAATTTTTACATTACATATTATAGAGAAAATTTGTACATTATATATAAATATCAAGTGTTCAATAATTGCCCTGTTTAATAATTTGGAAAACAAACTCTGCCCATTCATTCCGGACTTCATCAATGGCTTCTTGGGGGTATGAAGCTTCCTGGTTTCCCTTGGCATACTGCATAAACAATGACTATTAGGGTTTATAAATAAAAAGAAATTCAATCACAGACGACGATATTTTTCATAACCGACGTAGTATATCCATTCAACGACGTTAATTTTACATGACCGTCGTTGATAATACAAAAAATGACGTGAAATGTATGAAGGTAATTTCTTCTTACCTTATTCTCAAACCCCAAGGAAAGATCCATGATGATGTCCCTCATGAAGCGCATCACATAATACCCGCATTCGACATTGCTGGGTTGCTTTGGTGTGCCTGAGAGAGTTTTCCAAATTACATTTTTACGTCCTGCTCGGCCTATGTGGGTATTATATATTTTTAAAGCACTGTTCACGATGTTTTTCGCCTCTTCGTCGACCACACGATGACCTGGCAGAGGATCCAGAAAATAGACGGTCTCCTTCTTTGCTCTTACAATCAGCAAGATCCAATGACGGCTGCACAAAATTAATATAAAAACGACGGTTATTTACAAAAACGACGTATTATAGTATTTCATACGACGAAATAAAGTAGATAACGACGACATTATATATTTATCACGACGACAAATAAATACCGACGTGGTTAGTAGTTTCAAACGACTAAATAAAATAAAACACCGACGTGGTTAGTTTATAAGCTGTCATTTATTGAAAATCATAAAAACAAAATCCTAAGGAGACTAACCCTGGATTGTAAGGCATCATGAAAAGCTGTTCACCGTCTGTCTTCTGAAGTCGAGCTGCTACCAGTCGTGATCTTTCAGTTATTGTGCCAGAGTTGGCACTAACTGTAGCAGGGTCAATAAAGCCAACCATGCTGCACATATTGGCTTGTTTCAAAACATCGTGTAAGTACCTAAATACATAAAATAATATAAACAAGTCAGCAAAAACAAACACGACGGTTATGTATAAAAAAACGACATATTATAATATTTCACACGACGTACTGAAATAGATAAGGACGTTATAATATATTTATCACGACGGTAGTTAGTTAAGACGACGTGGTTAGTTAGTTAAGACGACGCAATATATAAACCAACGAGTTATTATCTTAGAAATACAAACCTCATATATACAGCCAATACAGTAGCTCCAATTTCTTCCATGCCTGCAAATTGTGTAATATCTTCAGGCAGGAGGAAGGTATCGCGCTCACCACCAAACACCTCCTTATCAATTGTAAATTGGAGTGTCTTATCCTCAGGCAGGAGTGTCGTTTCCACAAAACGACAAAGGGTTTTTAAAGAAGATGGCGCCTCCATATTTGAATAAGCACCAACTTCAATAACCTGTTTAAAGAAATAAAAAAAATGACGTGGTAATTCAATAAAGACGACGGTTTAAGGAATAAAACGTCGTCTTAAAAGGATTTAAACGACGGTGAAAAAACTGTCGTGGTAATTCAATAAAGACGACGGTTTTATTAATAAAGCGTCGTCTGAAACCATTTAAACGACGGTGCAAAAACCGTCGTTTAAATATTTTATTACGTCTTAAAAAAAGTCCGCCGTCTAAGTTTTAAACAAACGACGGATTAAATAAAAGGGAGACTTTGGAAAAGCCCAAAGGAGAGAGAAAAATTTTAAAAGAAGTCGAAATGGACAAAATTGCCCTTATTTATTTTTTGATTTCCTAAGGAATCCTTTACATTTGCATGTCTTTGGTTTGAAAGTTGAGAGATTTTTCTGTCTTTTTTGAAAAAGCTTTGGCTTTTTCCAAAAGTGAAAGTTTTTTTATGGGTAAAACCTAAATTTACTTAAATAAAAATATCGACGTCTGAAATTTTGAAAAACAAATAAAAAAGGCAAAGTTATGTGAACATACCTTGTCGTCATGCTTTTCTTCATCTTCTTTCTCCTTTTCTTCTTCCTTCTCTTCATCTCTTTTTTCTTCTTCCTTCTCTTCATCTGGCTGATGTTTCCCCATTTTGGCAGTATCATCCTCCAAATGTAGGGATCTCACATCACCTCCAGAGCAGCTAGCTTTGTCAGACATTGGATTTTTGGGGCTTTGGCTAATTCTTGGTTTAAGCATGCTTGGATCAAAATTGGGAATTAATTGGGAAAGCTGACTCAGGAAATGCTCCCTCTCAGCCTCTACCAATTGTTTTGTCCTAGCCTCCATCCTTAAGGCCTCTTCCCTTGCCTTAGCCTCCATCTTTTTAGTCTCTTATTGAAGGAGAACTCTTAAACTGTCCTTCAAACGGTCGTCAAAGCTCACCCTCTGTGGTTTGGGCAAATTGAAATATTGCCTTGGGGAAACACCAGCACCAACTCCCCTCAGTCTGCCTGGATGCTCGGGGCCCAAAGCCATGGTCAGCACATCATTGCTGCCATCTACTCTGACTTTGCCTTCCGAGACTTGTTTCTGCAATTCATCCTAAAAAAAGATAAACAAAAAACACACGACGGTTATTTATGTACAAACGACGTATTATATAATTTCACACGACGCAATAACGTATAAACCGACGTTATTATAACTTATCACGACGGTAGTTATACCGACGTGGTTATTTATTTAAAACGACGAAATGAATAAACAACCGACGTCTTATGCTATAATTAAAGATAACAGAGTAGTGATTCCTATTTAGACCGTTAACGACGTTTTTAAAAAAGTTTCGACGTGGTAATATCATTCACACGACGCGAAAATGAACCACCGACGTCTTATGCTGTAATTACAGAAAACATAGTAGTGATTCCTATTTAGACCTTTAACGACGTTTTTAAAAACTTTTCGACGTGGTAATATCATTCAAACGACGAAAAATATAACATACGACGTAATAAGAATAATTCACAGTTTAATAAAAATTTAAAACAGAGTGATAGTAGGCTTACAATTAATTTTGCTTTCTCTGCCACCTTTGGATCAGGGATGTTACCATGTTTGTCCTGTCTAGCTCTCTTCCATAAGGTAGATCGATCAATTTCTACCCCAGGCATGGTTTCCTCCAATTGATCCTCCAATCCAGCATATCCTTTTCGAGACAATCGATGATTGTACTCGAGTTTCTCCCTAATCTGTGCATGTTGAGAATGCACAGACTCAAAATCTTTGGATAGCCTTGAAGCTACAAAGGCATCCCATTGTGCTTTCTCTATGAATTTATATGTTTCAGGGGGTTGGCTTAATTTCTCCCTGTCATTGGTGTATGGAAGGATATAATGCCTCGTTAGTGTAGACTTGAAATCCTTCCATTTCTTGGAAGCAGAAGCTAAAACAGAGGTCTTGCCCCCTTGGCCTACGACAAAAGCCATGTCAACTGCTTCCCAAATCTGTTCCTTTATATCCTTGGGGATTTGGGACCATTTCTTGTCCACAAGTGGGATCCTGGAGCGTGCCAACACACCAATATACGACTGCATCTCAATATGTGCTTGGCCAACACCTTTCCCCCTTTTATTGTACTCAACAATTGGCCTCAGTTTCTGAAGCTTTCTCTTCACAACACGAGGCATTGTGCTCATACCTCGACCAGTCTTTAAATCATCAGAGATTGTTGTCTGGCTGGTTTGTTCTGTCTCAGCAGATGATGAAGCAAACTTCATCTTCTTCGAAGACTTCATCTCCTTCGAAGACTTGTCTTGAGGAGCTACCATTCCAAGCTTCTTGGAGCCAGAATCCTTAGTTTGTTGTTGAGAAACCATTTTAACAGACAAAACT
This sequence comes from Prunus persica, assembly GCF_000346465.2. Lineage (NCBI taxonomy): Eukaryota > Viridiplantae > Streptophyta > Magnoliopsida > Rosales > Rosaceae > Prunus > Prunus persica. The sequence goes on from NC_034011.1 coordinate 9,999,188, forward strand.
GCAAGTGAAAATATTTCAGGAAAACATTAAGAACACAAACGACGGTATTAAAAAAATACGACGTATGATATGATTTTAGACGACGCAATGAAATAATCTCAGACGTAATAAATGTTTAAAACCATTATTTATATAACGTCGTGGTATATATGTTCACACGACGTCAATAGTAATACACCGTCGTGGTAAACTATTATTTATATAACGTCGTGGTATTTATGTTCATACGACGTCAATAGTAATACACCGTCGTGGTATTAACATTCACACGACGTAAAACAATAAGATATTTTGTCGTCTATATTAGATACCAACCCTAGTTTCTTTTTCTTTATATTTTATCAAATAAGGGAAAAACAAAAACCATTGTTCAGAGAAATCAAACCTGCAATTAAACAAGCATATAAAAAAAGACTATTATTTTAAAAACAACTTTGTCAATTTTCAGACGACGCTAGAACAACTGACGAACCGTCGTGGTCTACCGTCGTCTTATTTAGTTGATGTAGTTGTCTTCAAAGTTGGAAACTTTCCCTCTTTGTCTGTATATTTTATCAAACTTGGAAAGAAGTAAAATGATTTTGGCCAGAAAAAAGGTCAAAAGATTTTTCAAACAAAAAACGTATGAGCATGCAAAACAGTAACCAAAATAGTGAAAATGAAAGCTTACCTTTTGCGTGCAATGAAAGCAAGAGGAAGATGATCGATGTTTAAGTTCAGAGACGACGAAGAAGACGAGAGGAAGACGATGAGAAACTCTGACAATGCTCTGACAAGGAAAAAAGACGAAAAGGTTTCTCTGGGAGATTGAAATTTTTAATCGGGTTTGGAAACAGTGCATGTGTAAGTCGAAAAGTTGCTTACATATAAAACCATTTCAAAGAAATAATACGGCGGTTACATTTAACTACGTCGTTTTTAACTAACACGACGCAATATTTTTCGTTCGACGTGGAATCATTTCATTTAACGTCGTTAGGTTTAATATAACCGACGTGGATTTTAATTTTTAAATTATGAATAGAATTTTTTTTCCCGTGACCTTTCAGTTTATTTTTCAATTACAGTGCGTTATAAATAAAGTTTTTTTTCCGGAGGAAATTTAAAACGAAGGAAATTAATATTCTGCAATATATAAAGTTTCTTTTTTGGATGACAGATTTAAATAAAATAAGAATATAAAAACAACTAATGTGTAAGTCAAGTAGACGAAAAGTTGCTTACATATAAAACCATTTCAAAAAAATAATACGGCGGTTACATATAACTACGACGTATAAATTACAAAATACGACGGTACATTTAACTTCGGACGTGGTAAATAAATACGACAGTAGTTTGTAGGTACCGTCGTAGTAAACTCAAAAATTAAAGTACATAAGTAATAACTCGCGTCATGGTAGATTATTTAACACGTCGTTTTTATTAATTTACCGACGTGGATTCCTGTAATATACGTCTATCATACCGACGTTGATTTTACAATTTAAACGGCATTTTTTTTGTAAGGACCGCCGTTGGTTTTAAAAATTTATTCTATAAATTTGTCGCTTTCATTCATTTTCGGTTTACATTTAAGGTTCCAAGTTCTTCCTCTCTTACTCGCATCAAATATATGTCCACAAGAAGAAGCTTGTCAACTAGCCTTCTCACTTCCTTGATCAAGCCTGATAGGACACTTAGTGCTTCTGAATACTCCTTGCTTTCCATCAAAAGAGATGCAAGCCTGGCCTCCACTCGCTGTCGAAGGAAAGTTCGCTTCTCAGGGAAATCTGAAGATCAGATGTGCCTGATCCTTTGCTTAATTTTCTTGCCTAAGAAGATCCGTCGGATTTGTGATAGCCTCTTCCTTTATCCGTAGAGCTTCAGAAGAAGAAGATGGGTTTCAAGAATGCGATAAAGAATAGAAATGGCTTCAGATGGCCTCTAAAGCATGAGCAATTGAATCAGTAGTTTCTGGGAGATATGATGAAGACATTGTCAATGCTTTGAACTACACAAGTCCTGCAGAAAGATATGTTAAAGAAACTGAAACAACGGCGGTTTTCTGTTCTACCGTCGTCTTTTATCGTCGTCTATATTAAGTTAAGATGGCGGTAGATTTATAATTACCGACGTAGATTATTTTGTTAAACGTCGTTAAGTGTACTACAACCGACGTGGATTTTAATTTTAAATTATAAATAGAGTTTTTTTTCCCGTATTCTTTCAGTTTTAGTTTTCAATTCCAAAGCGTGATAAATAGATTTTTCTTTCCCGAGGAAATTTAAAATGAGGGAAATTAATGTTCTAGAATTTGTAAACTAACACGACGCAATATTTGCAAATCTGTGTCATCTGTTAAGATTATGATGTGGAACAGAGTTCCATCTGGTAAGATTTCGTAACCCTTGGGATCTCAGACAAATCTGATTATGTCGGCGGTGTTCTATATAAACCGTCGTGGTTATTTCAATTCTTGTCATTAAGTAGATCTACCGACGTAGGATAAGAAAATCAAAGAAAAAAATTGTTAACAAAAATTCTTATTAAGACGACCGTTAAAATTAAAGGTACGACGTATAAAATGAATAAATACGACGATAAAATTTATTGTACGATTTAAAGATAACGTCGTAGAACTATACGAGAATGACGTCGTTATATTTATATTTTCCGTCGTTGTAAATTAATTTAATACGGCGATATTTTGTATTTTAAAGCCGTGGATTTGTTTGTAATTATACGGCGTCTTATACGAAAACCTCGTCGTGTTATTTTATGAGTAAAAACGGCAGTTTTTATTGAAATCGTCGTCTTTACTTTCTACGTCGGTCGATTCATAACTTCTGCCGTTCTTTGTTGGCATTGATTTTACACTGCGGAAATCTGTTTCAAATAGACGTCGGTTGTTTAATTATGTACGTCGTTGTTTTTGAACAGCCATTTAAAACTCCATTTTTAGTTGTCTAAGGTTGTATTACACGACGGTGTTTTTAGAACCGTCGTCTTTTTATAAACCACGACGGTTTTCACTTAGACCGTCGTTGTTTTCTGGTCGTCTTTTTCACTTTTTGTAGTAGTGTAAATGGTGAGGTTAGGTGGTGCAATATATTAGAATTACGGTTCATCAAAAGGTTAAATTTGCTTCCATTATTAAGAACAGAATAAATATAAAATTACTTTGGTTTCTCAAACGGATTTTCCTTTCACAGAGAATAACGCATAGCTTGGCACCACCCCTCAGAAGACACAATCAAATAATAAAAACAGATTTGTATTTCACCTAAGCAACTCATGATTTTGGCACAAAGATAAATTATCCAGTACAAATTTCCTTTATTTGTTTTTTCACATGTATCCATACTCCTTTTCAGTAACCAATGCAGTGATGCAAACCTTCCTTGCAATTTGTGCGCCTACAATAGGAAAAATGGAAAAAATTAGACCCAAGAGAAATCGTAAAATTGCACAATCTACAAATTTGAACAGCAAGAAAGAAAAAAACAGTACTTAGAATGAACTACAACAACCAAATAATGAGAGAACCTCAAAATACAACGAATCAAATTCTATAATGACAATTACCCAAATTGAAGTAAATAATTAAAGTTTCAGAATTCTAATAGTGCAACTAAAAAAGAAAATTATCGCTTTTCTTTTATTTAAAACAAAAACATTACAATCATGAAGCATGAAACTTAAACTGAATACAGAACAGGAAAGAAAAAAATTGCAACCAAATGTTCCTATTATAGGAAAAGGGACTAATATAGGAGTTCAATTGGGAAAATGGAAATATTAGAAGCCTTTAAGGCTTTTTATACAAAGAGAAAAAGATATCACACAAAAACATTAACAAATTTCATACGGCAACTCTGTACTTAAACTAACTCTTTACCCAAAAAAGGAAAAGAAAAGAAAAAGTAGAGCTATACTAATTATTTCTCCGCTAAAAAGACAATCATCTGCTATTTCGTGGAATTTGCATGTTTGTCTGCTAAACATGTTTTGTTCTTACAACCTGTTGTGTGTAATCTAACTGCTGGTTGCCTGTGAAGATCCTTTAACTTCGTCAACAATTTCCTCCTGGTTGTGTCCTCCTCCTTTACAAATAATAGTAATGTATATACCTTAAATGCTTCACAGCTTTATCTCTTAATTGTTCCCCTCTGAAATTTTTTGACTTCATCCATTATGCACAACAAAACAGAATAGATAGTTTAAAGAACAAAACTAATATCAACTATTGAAAACAGGAATAGTGGCTGAATTTATGTTCTATTGCCAAATCACATACCAAATGTATGCTTCGTAATAAACCAAAATGAAGCTATTGATCTGGCAAACAGATAAATAAGTTTAAACAAACAAACAAAGGCATAGTCACCCAAAGACTCAATCTTTGGGTTCAAATACTAAAACAATTTATTCAACATATAAAGATGATATAACTTGGATTAAATATCATCCAATTTGTTTCTTTCTTATAAGATCTGCATTAGAAGGTCAGAGCGTTTTCAGTCAAAAGAAAAGGGAATTTCACAGAAAGTTGAAATAGAAGTAACTCAAAGAAAGCATTTTCTTCACCTAACTGCTTCTAACCCTTCAACTCCTCTGCCAAAAGAATCCCCTGAGAAAACAAAAGAAGAACAAAAATCAAAGCCTAATCTGGACACAACTCTAAATAAATGAATTAATGAGAAAAGCAGAGATGAAGAGGAGAGCATCGCAAAACTGGAAGCAACTAAAATGAACTGCTGATTATGAATATAACAAAGCTTCTTGAAGCAGACCCATCTAAGCTTATAATCTGCAGTGGAAAAGAGAATGAGAAGAATGCCCAAGCAAGCATCCATCCCAGTACTCTTACATGGAAAAAAAAAAATTGCATGATTCAGAATTCTGTAACAGAAATTGACACATTAAATCTAACACAAATAACATGTTATCTAAAACTCAAACAAATTAATACAACACTCGAAAAGCAAAAATACCACTCGACATTCCAAATGTCATCTATGAATGGCACATAACTTGTCCCTCTCAATGTCAGTACACAATCAAAAACTGGAAGCACCGTGTTATTTGGAGTGTAACACCAAAAAAGTGGCCTGAAAACGGAGTCTTACTCCGTGGTCATGATATCCAGCTTCTTTCCAGTCGGATTCTTTGTGTAAAGGACAATTGCCATTTCCTGGATAAGCACTTGATGTAATCAGAGAAATCCAACTCAAAGGTTGCAAAGATTCATGACCAATGATGCGCGATAACTGGTATAAAACTATGAATAGCACACAATAAACAACAGAAAGAAGAAACCTTGATACAATTAACATGACTATTGCAAATTCAAAAAGAAATAAATGACCAAAACTCTGCTGCACAATTCTCTCCACTGGCGTAGAGTCTTCTTGAACAGAAAAAATTGTGCAGCAACTCGTGAGAAACTCACCACCACCATTGTCTCGAATGCCCATATGGTAGCCAAGATCAAAATCAAGAAGTGCAGTACCACCATTGCATACCCAACATGAGTGTGACATTTCAGCAAACAAATGGAGAGCATGTGGTGATATGCCAGATGTATCAACCCCAAAACCCAATTGCTTCCAAGCTTCTTGATCAAGATTCTTCAAAGACAAAAACCGAGTAATCTTCTGAATTGAACCGATGGAAACAGAAGACAACTAAGCAGGCAAACCTTGCGTGGATGGTGATTCCGGAATCGGCGATGTCCGATGACTGTTGCATCTCGGCGTCGGCAGAGGTGAGACGCCCAGATTCTGATTTGGGGACATAGATGAGGATTGTGGATTTCCAAGAGAGAGAGATCGATCGCAGAGATAAGCAGTCCAGTGCACGCCAGGGCTTCCGCGCGTTCGTTGAAGCTTTTCACTTGTTTTCTCAGTCACGTGTATATCACGTGATATTTAATAACAAAGGGCTCAACAAGTCTTCAGGTCATTCAATCTCAGCCCTTCATTTTTACGATGCAATACTGACCCTTGGATAACTGACTGCAGAATTTTCCAGATTGTTTGGCCCACCTTCTATTAACCATTGAAAAAACAATTATAACTTTTTTGTTTATAAACCTGACCTAAATTAGTTGGTTTTCCTTTTTATTGATCAGATCTAAGAGCATGTACAGCGCTGAGGGGTTGGCCCAGGCAAAAGGCAAAAATCAGCCCAAGTCCAGCTCCAGCGCGTGCAAAGCAGCCCGGGCAAGGTAGTAGGCACCAGAGTATACAGTATTGTTGATTTGGTATGTGACCTGAGGGGAATGACCTCGCAATACCTCGTCGAACACCGGGGATTGACCAAGGACATTGAGGTCATTCTGAGATCCGGCAACCCCAAAAAAGGCATGCCAAACCCAAGTGTCGAATGAAGCTACGGCCTCCAAAATGATACTTTTTTGGCCCTTCCGATTCCCATACTCTCCTTGCCACGCAGTAGGACAATTCTTCCACTGCCAATGCATGCAATCGATGTTTCCGATCATTCCTGGGAAACCTCGAGCCTCGCCTTTTTGTAGAAGCCTTTGCAGGTCCCTCGGAGTGGGTTTGCGAAGGTACTCCCTCGTGTACAAATTTTCCACTGCATCACAGAATCTCACCAAGCACTCTAGGATAGTAGATTTTCCCATCCTTGCAATCTCATCCACCTGCTCTGCAGATGCCCCATAAGCAAGCATCCGCAATGTAGCTGTAAGTTTTTGCTTCGGGATAAGACCCAAAACTCCAACAGCATCATGCTTTTGAATGAAGTATGTGTCGTAATTACAAATATCATGCATGATTTTTTGGAACAAATGTGGCTGCATTCTATATCTCTCTCGAAACTTATGAGCAGGATATAACGAATTTGGGATAAAGTAATCCTCCAAGAGATTCTTACCCCGAGACTCTCTGTGTCTGTCCACATTCGGGGCACGACGACGATGATGTTGGCTTGATTGATTCATCATACACACCGCCGCTACTTCAAGCATTTCTTCCTCTTCTTCATCGGCGTCCTGATCTTCTTCCTCACGTCTACGCCGGATTTCTTCCCATTCTTTCTGTTGCCTCTCCAACACCCTCCTGAAGTTTGACATTGAGAGTATAATGTGTTTTGTAAAATCTGAGAAATGAAGGAATATATCAGAGATGGTGTGAGAGGAGTGGTGTTGATGGTGTAGTTATATAGAGGGATTCAGAAGATAGAGATGACACGTGGCACAATTTTAGAGGGTGAAAATCTTATCTGAAATCTGAGATCACTATTTGTAAAAAAATATCTGAAAATCTTATCAGACATGGGACACGTGGCACAATTTTAGAGGGTGAAAATCTTATCTGAAATATGAGATTATAATTTTTTAAAAATATCTGAAAATCTTATCTGACATGGGACACGTGGCACAATTTTAGAGGGTGAAAATTTTATCGAAAATCTGAGATTATAATTTTTATTAATGAATATCCGAAAATTTTATCTGGAATAAGACACGTGGCAACCGAGATTCACATCCGAAAATTTAATTACAAAAGATTATCAAAATTAATGATTTAAAGTATAAAAAAATAGGAAATAAAGTACAATGAATAGTAATTGCCCTAGACTTGCCCTAGACTTTGCCCTTGTGGGTGGAACCACAAATGGCAAGGCTGACACTATTCACGTGAATAGTGTCAGCCCTTGCTTGCCCTTGCCTTAGACTTTGCCCTAAGGGGTGGAGTTGCTCTAATCTCTCTCTCTCTGCAGCGACGACAACTCCACGGTGCTTGACTCGCGGCTTATCCCTTCGACCTTCACCGGCGACTCCAAGGTTTTCTAGCTCAAGATGAAGGGCAATTACGATTGCTATCTTGCTGAGTTCAAGATCGATTGACTCGCGGCTCATCCCTTCGGCCTTCACCGGCAACTCCAAGGTCTTCTATGCTGAGGTTCCTTGATTGGCCTGAATCTCCATTACAAACATTGCCATCCATGTACTCATTCATGTAGCTAAAGGCTTTAAAGTACGGGGCCGGTCCAATTGCAGTAAACTTTAATGATGACGGGTTCAGGTAATGTTGCTTCTTCCACATGAGAACTATTGTTGGATATGCTTTTGCTTGTACCATTGTTTCAGTTAAAGGATACTTATATATGTCTCTGTTGGCGATATCTTCTAAAAGGAACTTTGTGGAACATGACTATGATACCACTAACTTCTCACGTTTCATTAGCTCTACTTTTGGAAATATGTCTATAAGCCAAGCCCTGGATCAAATTTATGTAATTCTTTACAAGCTCATTAAATTTTCATATTCTCTTCTCCACTTATAGGAAATTACTAACAAGGTGCTAATGTTCTTTAAATCTGTTCTCCTGTCTATGTGAAGAGAAACAACCCGTTGAAGTGGAAAATAAAGATAATGGATGCCATGGAAATGGACTTCTCATGGGATGCTGAGTGCTGTGACATATGGATCTAGCAATAGATATCTGCAAAATTTCAGTTTCTAAACCGAATAGGTATCTGCAAAAGTTCAATTTCTGTATCTATTGATTTATTAAGACTATATGGATCTAACAATAGATCCGTTAGGCCAGCTTTGTCATTAATGTGGGTTGAAATGCTCTATTATAAGAGTTAATTAAAAGAAGCCACCACATTTTTTGTGTAATAAGCTAATTTTAGCGCATAATAGGTTGAAAGAGGCTTGTTTTACATCTCTATAACCTCTAGTGTAGCTTAATAAATTAGTTTTCTTTTTGTTAATAAATTAGGCTTTTTGTGTTTGTTAGTAGTTATTTAGATATGATCCCAAATTACACAAATTACTGATTGTATGCCTATTTTTCCCTTTTCTTTTCCTTTTAAACTAGACTAATTACTACTGAAAAGCTAGTTTTTACATAATTGCCTGTTCATTTCTTCTTGAATTTTTTCAGGTTTGTTGATGTAGTTCTGACCATACTTGGGGAACTCTATTTCCTATGTGTGGTATGAACTTGGCATTCAGCCGTGAACTGATTGGACCAGCAATGTACTTTGGACTCATGGGTATTGGTGAGCCAATTGGAAGATATGGTGATATGTGGGCTGGCTGGTGCATGAAGGTAATTTGAATTGCTTCATTTTTATTCCCTGTTTATGTCTACTGAGAGCTTGTTGGGTCTATTCTATATGAAATAAACAACTCTTCCATGGTATAAAGCTCACTTGCTGTGCATTTGTCTTGATTTGAAATAAGCAACTTATTATTATAAAGCTCATTTACTATGCATTTGTCTTGATTTGGAAATGGTTGATGCCATCACTGTCATATGATATTTTGTAATACCATTTAAGCTTTAGTTCAGTGAAATTTTACACAGGTTCTGCGTTGTAGTTTTGCAAAAACTACATTGTAGTTTTGCACAAACTACATTGCATTTTCAGAAAGTGTATTGCAGTTTTGGCAATTACAATTGAATTTTTGCTCTTTCCTCAGCCTTTAACCTCATCAATTTAAAGAGTAGAGGCTATCTAGATGAGGGATTGGGTGGGCAAGAGAAGAGTAGAACTACCGAAGAGCAAGGGAACTCAAAATTGGACTTTTGGAAACTGCATTGCAGTTTCATTTAATTACAATTGGATTTTTGCTCTTTCCTTGGCCTTCAACCTCACCAATTTGAAGAGTAGAGGCTACCCAGATGAGGAATGGGGTGGGCAAGAAGAGGAGAACTACCTAAGAGCAAGGGAACTCAAAATTGGACTTTTGGAAACTGGAAACTGCATTGAAGTTTTCATTTAATTACAATTTGAATTTTGTTCTTTCCTTGCCCTTCAACCTCACCAAGTTGAAGAGTAAAGGCAACCCATATGAAGAATTGGGTGGGCAAGAGGAGTATAAGTACCCAAGAGTAAGGGAACTCAAAAATTGGAGTTTCCATTTAATTACAACAGTTTTTGTAGTTGTTTTTATTTTTTTTATTATTTAACATAATTGATATCTACATTGTATTTTTGTTGCAGTTTCTGTTTTTATTTGCAGTTTTTGTGTGAGTAAGTGTTGAAATGATTTTTATTTTATTTTTAAAATCGTTGATTGTTTATATAAATATTGTATAACTGAATAAATATTACAAAATGAAGTTTTGGTGTAGTGGTTTGTGAGTGAGCCTTTCTCCTTTAAGGGTCAAGGTTCGAGTCCATTCAGTGACACAATTTTTTTTTTTTAAAGGTGAATAAAGAGCAACAAAGTTGGTCCCCTGCAGACGGTGGCAGGCGGCGGGATTCCAGCGGCAATGGCTGGAGGCCGGATTCCGGCGGTGGTGTCCACATATCCAATGAGATAATCACACATGACTTAAAATAAAATATAATGATATATTTTAAATAGTTTAAAACTTCAAATCCTTTTTTTTTTTAAATTAAGTCTTTTTATAAATAAAAAAGATTAAAACAAAAATACATGCAACAATCCCCCCGCTGCGTTCTCCTCCCTCTGCCAACGGGCCCCACCTTTGTATTGTAGACCGACTCTCTCTCTCTCTCTCTTTCTCTCTCTCAAATTGTAAACAGCAGAGAATGGCAATATGGGAATTTACTGAATATTGCATTTTTGTGGATAGAAATTTAAAGTGAATTTTAAAAGAGAAAAACAAACACTACCATCAAACTTAGTAAAAGCCAAAATCTGACCATCATGTACATAAGAAGCTCCATCGATATAACATAACTTACAAACCAATATTAGTATCAACAAGAACAATTATAAGAACGACAGGTTTTGTGGACATAAATTCGAACTTTTCTTAATTTTATGAAAACATAGTTATATATATCTTCCTAACAACCTCCACCTCCACAACCGCCACCTCCACAACCGCCACCGCCACCACAAGCTGCACCACCATCACCAACAATACCGCCGCCGCCGCCTCCGTATCTTTTCTTGCTTGATCCTTCATCATCACCACAAGCAAATATGACCATTGATATAAGTGTGAGAGACATAAGAATCATGCAGAGCAAAAGTATCGTCCCCGAGTTGTCTTGCATGATGCCTAGTTCCTCTGCGTGGCCACCACCTAGAAAAACATATGCTCCTCTAGACATGTTTTCGATGAGTTACAAGATTAGCTAGTTGTTCGTTAATCCAAGCTATATATATTTTTATAATGTAATGTCAACAAATGACGTGTGCAATTCCAAGTCCTGCTATTCAAAGTATTCGGTTGACGATTCTGGCTGCGGAAAATTCATGAACACTTCCTAGAAACTTCATTCTTCACAACCTGATGTTGAAGGGTTTGAAGAGACACAAAAACTCGCCAAAATTTTCAAAGAGAAAGAGATAGGATAGCTAACCAGATTGAGATGCAATAATTGCTGCAAGCCTTATGTTTTGCTTCGTGAAAACATAATATGTGAGATTTTGTTTGGCTATTGGAGGAAGTCATGTTGCATTAAATGAGTGGTTGATTGAAATTGAAGAAATTTAGGTCTTCACTTGGGGCTGCCGACATTGGTGTAGAGTATGGGAAAAGTCTTGCTTTTCACATTGAGCCAATGGCCTATTAATATACAGCAGCTGATTCATTTAGTGTGTGGAGCATGCAAGCGGTGTGTGCTTGTGGGTCAAACCAAACTGAGTGCTCGTTTGGTACACAGGACTGTCTTGGCATGGACTATGCTTAGGGACTGGCTTGGCTTGGCTTGGCTTGGCTTGGTCTAAGTTGGATAACACTTATCCTGCGTTTGGTGTATGCTTTGACTAGGACTATAATTTTTTTATTTTTTCAAAAATATATATATATGTATATATGTATTTTATAATATATATAATATATATGTATATACATGTATATAAGTATATTATAATAATATTATATATTTTAAATAATATAAACGTACATACATATATATAAGTGTATATAGGTGTATATATGTATATTATAATATACATGGGTATAATACATATACATATATTTATATATATGTATGTATATTATAATAGATAATATATATATATATATATATATGAGTATGTTATAATAATAATAATAATAATAATAATAGATATGTATATACGTGTATATATGTATATTATATATGTATGTATATATACATATATATTATATATCTATATATATAAAGCAAAAGGCAGAGAATGGTGAAACATTCAAAATACCAGAAAATGCCATTGGTTAATGCAAATATTAAGAATTGAAATTATTAATTAAATGAGGATAATATGGTAAATTCACAATTTTTTGTATTAAAAAAATTAAAATTAAAAGAAAATTCAGATAATGGGTCCTATGTTTATGGATCACAAATATTCATTATCTTTTTTTAATTTTAAAATAAATTTAAATTTTTTTTAAAAAAAACCTCTCGCATGCGCGGAAGCGCGTGCAGAGAGGCTAGTATATATTATATATATTATAATATACATATGTATACGTATATACATGTATATAATATATGTGTATATAGGTGTATCTATATATTATAATATATACATGGGTATAATACATATACATATACATATGTATATTATAATAGATAATATATATGGGTATGTTATAATAATAATATACATGTATATACGTGTATATATGTATATTATAATATATATATACATATAATATAAATATATAATGTATATGTCTATATACGTGTGTATATGTATATTATAATACATACATGGGTATAATATATACACATATATGTATATATACTTATATATATGTATTATAATAATATATATTACAAATATACTTGTATGCTATTATTATAATATTAATATGCATGTGTATATGGGTATATTATAATAATAATATACGTGTATATATCTATATGTATTTATATATTATATATGTATATATGTGTTTATATATATACATGTATATACGTGTATATATGTACATTAATATATAATATAATATATATTACATATATACATGTATACATGTATGCTATTATTATAATATTAATATGTATGTGTATATGAGTATATTATAATAATAATATATGTGTATATATCTATATGTATTTATATATATTATATATGTATATATATGTATATATATATACTTGTATATGTGTATATACATGTATATATGTACATTATAGTATATGTGTATGTAATAATAATAATAATAATAGTAATATATGTTATTAGTATTACAATATAATATATGCATCTCATACATTGGTAAACATAGGACTAGCTAATCCTCCCTTTCTACATGGGATTAGTAGTCCCCTCCTAAGGAGGTGTTTTTGGTGGGCCCGGTATTAGCAATCCCATCTAAGACTAGAATTAAATGAAACAAACATGGTACTAAATTTAGTCCAAGCCAGTTCAAGCCAAGCCTGTGTACCAAACGACCCCTGAGAGTTCTTACGGCAATGTAAGTGGGAGTAGGCTGCTTGTGAGATGCAAGCAAGCAGTCCCATGAACTCCAGCAAAATCAAGAGGGGTTTCTCTTGGGTTCACTTGGGTATCAAGTGGAGAGCAACAACTCAAGTGGTGTGTGTTGTTTACATAAAAGGAGCCCAAATTATAAATAAATAAATAAAACCCTATATGAAATGAACTTTATAAACATACTCAAAGTCCATTTACAACATAACAAAAAAGCTTATAACTTCTTTCAAATTACAAAATTGCCATTAATTTCTTAAAACAAACCCAATCTCAAAACCTCATAAAAAAAAGCCCAAAACACTCAATAGGGCATCAAAGTGATTTAATAATCAAAATTAAATTCAATAGGGCCTGCTGTCATTTTTTGAGTTTTTTTTTTTTTTTGTTTATAGAAATTAAATGGTATAGGGTTTATCTATAGTATTAGTGCTAAGAATGGGTATATGACTAAATATCTTTTTTTTTTTTTTAAATGTTGAGGGGAAGGGGAGTTGCAAAGTTGCAGTTTTTCTTTTTTCATTTCTTTATTTTAGTTTTCTAATTTTTTTTTTTAGATTTTAAATCTTAAACCATTTTTAAAAAATTAATTTTTTTTTTAGATTCACGTGCCATTATCTCATTGAATATGTGGACATCACATACGTGACATGTCATCAATTTAACATAAATTTTGACAGAATCTACACGGTATGACCAAATTGATGTATGAGGTGTAACATAAAGGACCCATAATGTCGAGAAAAAAATAAAATGACCAAAGGTGATAATTTCGCAAACATCAAAGACCATTTGTGATAAAAACCTTTAATTTTTTATGTTTTTGAAGAATAGAAGTCATATCAAACAATAAAAATGCCCAAGCATTGGTTAAAACAACAAGATCAATTTTACTTGAACTGGCAATTTAGTCGAACAAACAAATTATCATATAGTCGGATCAGATTATATATATATATATAATTTATATTTTTTCCTCCAAAATTTATATATGATTTGTTAAACCAATGAGTTTTTAGATTCGGATCATAAACAGATTATCATATTCAAATTACAAATTCATATCTATTAATTACATTATTGTGCTTGCTTGTAGCTTACATATAACTTTGGACTAGTTACCATTTCTTTCTAAACAATCTCAACCTCCACCTCCACCGCCACAACCTCCGCCTTTGCCTCCATCTCCTCCTCCACCTCCATCTCTTCCTCCACTTCCATCTCTGCCTCCGCCTCCACATGGACCACCTTCATCACCACAACAACAGCCGGTGAAATCTAAGTTGCCACAGTCAGCTCGGCGCTTTTTCTTCTTTGATCCTTTACCACTACAAGCAAATATGACCATTGATATAAGTGAGAGGGATACAAAAATCATGCACAACAAAAGTAGCCCTCCCGAGTTATATGGCATGAAACCTACTTCCTCTGCACGGACACCAGCCACAACAACAAATTTTCTAGCCATTTTTCCAATCTATGTGTTACAAGATTATCAATATGACCTACAAGAACCTCCTCCCCATCCTCTTTTCTTATCTTTTCCTTTTAGGTTAGTGAATAAGTTCACTGTGGTGTTTTGAAAAAAAAAAAAAAAAAGCCCCTTGTGGTGGTTTCTTCTGAGCCATGGTTAGATTGAAGTTCCCCCATCACCCCTTTTAGTCTATGTTCTCAATCAAATCCTGCTCCCAAAATTCGCTCTCTGACCTCGCTCATGTTCTCTAAATTTGATTCTACATCGTCTTTGACGTAGGTTGCTGCAAATCACCCAATTGTTCTTTGGCAAATTTGTTGTTTTCGTTTATTTATTCACTCTTATGTGCAGGTAGATCATTGGAAATCATATTTTCCCCATATATGTTACGGACGTGGTGGTGGGTGTGGCCACGACCACGCTTTATCAGGTGGTGGTGGTAAGGTTCGTCTAGGCTCAAGGGTTGCTTTAGGGTTTTGGTTATGTTGGGTTTGTGGGCTTTGTTTGGGTTTATGTTAATTGTGGTGATGTGGACTAGTAGTTTTAGTGCGAATTTTGTCCGCGTTAGTTGTGTTTTTAGCATGTTAGTTTGTTGCCCTCTTGGAATTGATATTTTAGATGTCTTGTTGATGTCTTTGATTGTACCGTTGAAGTTTATCTTATGAAGTTTCTATTTGATTATATATATATATAGTTTTGTTTACCTCTCGCATGTGAACCTAAATAACAAGAATAATGCTACTCTTACCACATTTGTATACCACATCTCTATACCATCTTATGTGGCAGTTTTATAATAGTTTCCTTTAATTTTTAATTATATATTGCTATTTTAATTCATAGAGACATTTTTACTCCTCAATTTAACAATAAAATTGATAGACTTTAATAGTAGAACCATCTTGATACAAAAAAAAAAAAAAAAAAAAAAAAAAGTTGAAGGACGGTTCAAATGAAAATTTTAGTTGGTGGACCAAAATGATATTGGAGCAATAATTGGAGAACCATTGGGATCAATAACCCTTTTAGAGGAGGATACTCACCTAAAAATACTGTTTTGTCCCTCGATTTCACGAAATAATACATAGACTTTGATGGAAGGACCATCTTGGTACAAAATAAAAAGTTTAAGGATGTTTGAAATGAAAATTTTAGTTGGTAGACCAAATGATACTGGAGCAATAGTTGGAGGACCATTTAGGTCATTAACCCTAATGCTTTGCATTCAGTTGGAGTGAAGCCAAGTAAAATTTTTGCTGCAATGATCAAACAATACGGAGGATATGAGAAAATTGGGTTTTTAGAAAAATACATTAGAAATCGTGAAAAGCTCAAACAATCCAGGGATGCTAAGGCAATGCTTGAGCTTTTCACGAGAATGCAAGAAGAGAATCCTAACTTTTTTTTATGCAATGGATTTGGATGAAGAACGACATTTGGTAAATGTGTTTTGGGTCGATGCAAAAGTTGCTACTATTAAAATGTGTTGTTTTGTTTCTACTCAGATTTGGGGGATATTTTGGTTTATTTAGTAGTATAAGAAATGCAATCAAGCAATATCCTTTGAAAAAAAAATAAAAATTGTTAGTCTGTAAACTCTATACCATTGGGGTGCTTACGGATGTGAATGACTTTTTTTTTTTTTTTTCTATCTAAACCCTTTGTGTAAAAAAAAATAAATAAATAAAGGACATTTCCTCTTTTTTTTTAAAAGCAGACATTTTCTTTAAAATAATAATAATAACTAACGTTAAAAAAAAAATAACAATAAACTAAGATGGAAAGAAAGTTGTGAATTTTTTTTGGATAAATTGAATACATTTAATAAGGATAAACTTGGAAAGCAAAAGTTAGCTTGTATAATATATTAATGACATTGTTTTAAGTTTAAGGAAAATGATACATGTTAAGCAAAAAATAGAGAAAGTCCAAAAGAGAAGATTAAAGAGAAGGTTGCTAGCATTTCCTTTCTTTATTTTAATTGCAGAGTTGCAATAAAAATGCCCAAGCATTGGTTTATACAACAAGGTCAATTTTACTTGAGCTGGCAATTTGGTTGAACAAACAAATTATCATATAGTCGGATCAAATTAGATAGATATATATATATAATTTTTTTTTCCCAAAATTTATATATGTTTTGTTAAACCAATGAGTTTTTAAATTCGGATCATAAACAGATTATCATATTCAAATTACAAATTCATATCTATTAGTTACATTATAGCTTACATATAAATTTGGACTAGTTACCATTTCTTTCTAAACAATCTCAACTTCCACCACCGCCTCCACATCCTCCACCACCACCTCCACCTCCATCTCCGCCTCCGCCTCCCCCTCCATCTCCGCCTCCGCCTCCATCTCCACCTCCACATGGACCGCCTCCACCACAACAACAACCGGTGAAATCGCAGTCACCACAGTCATCTCGGCGCTTTTTCTTCTTTGATCCTTTATCACTACAAGCAAATATGACCATTGATACAAGTGAGAGGGAAACAAAAATCATGCACAACAAAAGTAGGCCTCCCGAGTTGTCTGGCATGAAACCTACTTCCTCTGCACGGACACCGGCCACAACAACAAATTTTCTAGCCATTTTTCCAATCTATGTGTTACAAGATTATCTATATGACCTTCAAGCATATTATATATATACTATTTTATTTTTTTTATATTATCATGTGCACAAATGCCGTGTTAAAAAGAATTGATGACTTGAAACTTTCTTCTATTTTTCTTTAAGTCGTACCATTCAAATTTCTTGGTTGACTATTCTGGTTGTCGAAAAGTGATCAAGACTTGGAAATTCTATGGATTGAAATAGAAATGGTCAAAATACATGAGCTGGCAATAAAATTCATTTCTGACTTAGGAAAGACCACAAGATGGTATTACATTATTTGTGTGCAGCTTAATAAATTGAACAGGCTTATTAGGTTAAAATAAAATCCTCAATCAATACTTATATGATCTTGCAAATTGGCCATGAGTAGCACCTAAAAAAAAAGCTATTAAAACCTTTTTTTTTTTTTTAAATACAAGCAATAGTCTAAACTAATAGGATGACGAGGATTTCTCACGCTATTGGTGTCATGGATGTTCAAACCTAAGACCACTAATTTGCAAGTCTAGGTCCTTTTTCACTCGGCTAAACTCTATTGGTAGGGCTATCAAAATCTGATATATGAAAAACAGGAAATGCTATATCTAAATATACATGTCTTAACACCAATAAATGCTAAAGCTGAGTTATTCTTCCATCCAAGAAAAATGTATGGATTTGGAGACATATCTTGGCCTTAACTCAAGAAAATTGATGAGATGGTCCATGGATTTTAGATATGTGAAAATTTCCTTGGTCAACGAAGATATAAGAAAACTGCTCTGCTTGTTATGCATGGCAGATAATGCACATGGCTTTAAGTACATCAGATTCCTTTTATTAAAAGAACTTTAAATAAGAAAAAGATATACAGCTATTGAATACCATTACACAAGAATCCCAATAGAGGAACAAACTTTAAGTTCAGAAAGAAAAAAAAATGATGAGATGAGATTTACAAGAAAATTACAGGATAAGAAATGGGCTCGTTGATGTACAGTATCCATTATATACCAAACTTCTGAGTAAAGTAACTTGTAAGGGGATACCTTGGAGAATAGAGGCTGTATTAAAGTGAAAATTATATTTTTTGCACCTATATTCCCATCAAAAGAGTGGACATTATTCCATCAAGGCAAATGTATAAACTGGTGAGCTTCAGACACAACTTCCGTACGTCTAAGCTTCCGGTATAGGTGTCAGAAGCTCCTGATAAAATATTGAGTAACATAAACAACCCTCAACAAACAGGTAAAACTAAAGCCAGGAAGGTTTAGAGTTGAGAACTACCTCTGAAAACCGCAAATGTCCATGGTGTGGTTTAGAAGTTTTAACAATTGTCTCCCACTTGGGATCAAGAGAAGAAGTCTTGGAAGCCTGACTGCTAGTATAACTCCGCGAACCAAGAGAAGACTGTGAAGATGAACTCCTGGAGGAAATACTAGGTAAGGTACGCTTTAGCCAAGACTCTGATGGAGATTTTGGTAAAGGCGGTCCAAGAGGCAGTGGTACTTTGTTTCCCCGGGGACTTTCTTGGTTACCAAGTTTCAGAAGCCGGTGACTTTCTAAATCAATCTTCCCCCTATTGGCCAGTTTCGAGTTGGTCAATGAAACTGAATTCTGAACATGGCCATGAGAACTGTCTTCTCTACCTGATTGCCTAGACTGTTGGCTTTCTAAACCAATCTTTTTCTCACCAGCCAGTTTTGTGCTTGTCAATGTAGAACAATCCGGAGTAAGGCCAACAAAATTTTCCCTATCACCTGATTTCACTAACTGTTTGCTTTCTAAATTTAACTTCTCTTGATCAGCACCTTTTGAGCTTGTCACTTGGCTAGAATGTTGAATAAGATCCTGATTTGGTATATAACCAATTCTAATGTCGGTTTGCACATCATCACTGGATCTGCCAGAAGAAGATAGAAAGCTGGAGTCAGGAAACTCCAAACTTTTATGCCGCACTATTGCCTTTTCATTCCCATCACCCAAGTGCTCAGTATCTTGGAATGAAGACTCTACTGAATGGGTTATTTCTTCCACTTTATCCCTTTTCTCACGAATTTCAAAACCATTCCCTCTGTAATCAATAATACGGCCCTTTGTATCTGAGGAACATGGAGATTTTACAGTTTGTACTGAATCAATATACAGAGTCTTCTCAACCACAGGACTCCCTGGGCCCATTTCCAACTCGGCAACATTCTCGGCAGCCAATAATTCCTGAAAATTGTTGTGGCATTTTCGATATTTGCCAGAGCTATTAGCTTCTCTGGAATTCTTAGCTTTTTCGGGAATACCAAGAAAACCTTTTTCTTCATGCTGAGAACATTCATTTCGGTAGGGTGATATGCCACTACCCTGTAGACGCCTGTACATAGGTGACCCATCTAATTTCTGACAATCACTTCTGTTGGTGATCTGATTGGATTCATGTATCAAATCGTTCTTATCCTCAGGCACCCTACCTTCCGGATGTCCACTCATTAATCTTTTTTCAGATGAATCACCCAGAGAATGCTAGAGAAATAAATAGCAGATGTTCAACCAGGATTCTTGGCATGATGATGACAAAAGAAAACCAGGAACAAAACAAAAAAAAAGAACAAAAAAGGGGAAGGATAAATACCTCTTTTTTAGCTTCTCTGTACGAAATGGCATAAGAAGATTTAGCCCGCACTCTCCTAACTGAAGAAATGGGTAATTGCGCTTGCACTCTCATACCTAGAACAGGATTCAAAAGGCAAACGGAAATTTTTAAGAATAAATCAAGTAAATAACCCAACAAACTTAGCTAATACATTTTTGTTATAATCACCTTCATCCTCACTTTTGTCCCCAGCTATATCTTGAACATAATGTGGCAAATCCTTTGGCCTATGTTGATTAAGTGGATGTTGCTTATCCCCACTTACTACCTTCTTCATCCCACTTGGTTGCTCTTGCAAAAGTGGTTGCTCTCGGGCAACTGGTTGCTTCCTGCTAGCATATTGAGGTGTTTCTGAAGCCAGAGCTTTTGCTGCAGGCAAGAACCGGCCCATCATGAAATCCCGAGTCTGTGGATCTGTTGAGAAGGTTCCAGATGGTTTGATATCTAGACCATCCAGTCCACTCAAACCACTTATACTACAGTTCATAAAGAATGATTCACTCCTAGAAAGTGCATCTAAATAGGTCTCATCGCCATCGTCTGAACCAGCAATACCCTTATCCTCCATCTCCACTTTGGAGCTGTCATATTTAGTAACTTCTTTTGTATCCAAGGTTGAAACATTTTGAGAATTGGAAAGTACATTTCCAGTTGGTGATTGAGCAGCAGTTGTACATTCAGAACCTTTATCCGTTGCTTGCTTCTTAACCTTTGAAACCCTTCCAGGCGGAAGCTTTGGTGCAGTGGGAAGCCATTCAAGAGCTTGATTTGGTGATTTTCTTTCATCCTTGGGTCTTCCTGGGATTTGCTCCCATACAAAAGGAACAGTTCCTGGGTTCCTCACGGGACCTGATTTCAACTCTGATTTGTAAACAGGAAGGGGAGGTAGTTTGGGTAGGGACTTTTCAGCCTTTCTTTTTTCATCAGCTTCTGAGGAGACCACTGTCGCTGAAAATCGTCTCACAGATAGAAGTGGCTGATTGAAGTTCAACTGCTTCTCTTCCATCAGATTCTTTAGCATCATGTATTTTCTTTACTTTCCTGCAAAGTACCTCTTTGTAATCAAATTGCAGTCCAAAGAAGAAAAAGCAAGGAACCAGACTCGCAACACATGAGAGATTCTCATATAAAGTAATCTTGTCTGTGACGGTGTGCAATATGAAGGCAACTAAAAAACTAACTATACTAAAACAAAGATTACTATGAACCTACAAATGATAAATAAACCGTCCAGTTCTGGCCAAAACAAGAGTGTAAATTCCAACTGAAAGTTGATTCAAGTATAACAAAACATCCTGACTTGGAAACTTCGGACCCTCTTTTTGAGCATCCAAGCTATTGAGATTTCTAATAAACTTTCCTAAATTTTTCGTTTTGGTATCAAACTTTCTATGAGTGCTAAACATTTCAACCCTTCAGGATAACAGAAATCATTCAGTTTTCATAGGATTTGAGATGAATCCACTGTTTTGTTACATGTAAACGATTCTTTTGCATTTTTTGCATCAAAAAGAAAATTTAGACAAACAAAAAATTAGAAGTTTAGGTTCTACAAGAAAAACCATATCTATTTTAATGTACTGGCAACTTGGGGATCGTTTTACCTTTTCCTCCCAAACTAAAATAACAATTCCCTCAAGTGATGCAAATGTGCTAACCTACTAAACATTTAACAAACTCAAGTTAAATTCACATACTGTTTGAGATCCACAATTTCGTGAAGCCGAATAATAGTTATCAATGTGGCGTAACACTCATTTGACAGCCCAGGGAACCCAAAAAAGCATAAAGCAATTGAACTTGAATTTTCACTATTTACCAATGAAATAGAAAGTCAATGCAACAGCAACCAACACAATTCTGTGATTTAATTAAGGTGAGATTCACAAAATTTATTAAGTAGGACGAATTATAATGAACAACAGGTTTGAATTTTACTTCCTTTCCTTCTCTTCACTTTCTTAGCAACCAAACAGAAAGGTATTGTACCCTATGAAAGTGACTAGTCCTTTTCTTTTTGTTCAAATGCCCACAGAAAAAGACTCTGCTTAAATGGGTTACATCAAATTATTCATTTTTACCTACAATTTTAAAACTAGCAACAATCTTTAATCCTCCATCCATAAAATCAAAACCCACTTTAGCCCACATCACAATGTTTTGAAATCATACCTAGAAAACCAAAAATACTAAATTCTGAATCTTTATTAAAGCAACAACCGTCAAGAAATCTAAAAGAACGCATTAACTGATGAAATTAGATTTCACATATTAGAAGAAGTCGCAGCAAGAAGGTACAAGTCAACCCACAAATCCATGCTCAGCTTTCTTTCAGATAAATCAAATTCAGGAAGAAAAGAAGAAGAAGAAATATGCAGTGTTGAGTTAAAGAAACACTGACCCTGAAAGACGAAGAGAGAGAAGCTTGGATATGAGGCCGACCCAGAAACCGACTCGGCTTGGAGCTTGGAAAGAGAAGCAAATGAGAGCTCCAGAAGTCACAGAAAGAAAGACAGAGAGCTTGTAATGTATTGTATGAGAATCAATACCTAATCATACACTAAAAATTATGTGACAGGGAAAGAATAGAATAAAGGGGGAGAGAGAGAGAGATAAACTGGTCTGTACGTTTGTGTTAATACTTGGCTGCAGAGCAGAGCTTACCCGCGGATGATGAAAAGCCAAATTTAAAAACGGAGATGAAATAATAAGATTATACCCAAAAAAAAAAACTAATAAAGTGGACCCTTTTAGAGACGGAATCTTCTTCTTCTTTTTTTTAAGTGGGCCAACTTTAGAGAGTCATTTCCATTTTTTTCCAAAAAATCATGATTAATTTTAGATTGTAGTTCAGTAATCTGAATTGTCTTTTTTGGGTAATTGAATTGGTTCTTTCTTACCAAATTTTATGTAAACATTTGATTGTGTCATTGTCTACCAAAAACACTATATTCGTCTATTTATTTGATCACTTGACTATCTTAATAATATTTTTAATTTGACGAAATTTTATGTAAGAACGAAAATCAATTGAGAGCATGAAAAATAGATTGTTTAAATTTTAAATTACAGTGCAAAATGAGTCCCACAAAGAATCCTCAATTTGCTTATAGAAACAAAAAAAATATCCTCATTTTTATTATATTATCCATTTTAAAAAATAAGAGTCAACTTTTTTAATCACTAGAGGCAAAAATGGAGTGAAGTAACCTTACCTTCGAATTTAGGAAAAATCTCTTATCCTCAAGGTTCCCTCAAAGGACCAATTGGGTGTTAATTGGATTGTCCTAGACTTTGATTTGCAACTTTTGAACTTTGGCCTAAAAAACAAAAAGGTTCCCATGGAGGGGAAAAAAAAATTGAGACGGCAAGTTTTAGATAATAACTAATTTGGCACTTTTGAACTTCTAAATTCATTCAAAAATATATAGAGATATAATAAATTATTTGTAGCTCAAATAATTAAGTGAATGAGAAATATAACCAGGAACCGTGTTATGTCATCCAAATTGTTTGTAATGAAAAATATAACCATGTCATCCATTTTGGTATACCTAATTCGAAAAGATTTTTTATTGGATTAATATTATTATCAATAGTATTAATAAAGTAGATAATAATAAGCTAATGATGATTGATTATTATAATATGAACACTAATAAAAGTTAATGAGAAATTGTAGGTTACTTGTTGTTTGTTGGATTTGTTTATAATAGGTCACTTGGCTTGGATCATGTGAGGACAATGAATGCTGATTTAAAAACAGAGGGTAAAGGTCGTCTTTGTACGACTGGACCGACGCATAGGACTCTTTTAGACTTATTATATTATAAGACTCGAACATCATTAAATTTTTCTCGTTGGAAATGTGAATTTTTGTGTGAAAAGTTGTTAGGGGAGGCAACTGATGGAGAAGAACTTAAATGAAACGGGAGAGTATTGTTTTGTTATCTCGAAAAATTATGTTATGCTACGTAAAAAAGTTATTACGTGTAATATAACGTGAGTGATTGGAAATTGTAAAAACGATATTATTCCCATTACATAAAAGTGTTTCTCTGAGTGATGAGGCCTATCTCTTTCTTTGCCCCATTTTGATTACATTATTGTATTTTATATTGTTTATATGCTTTACGTGCTGGCATTTCATTTGCCTTTATCAATTATTGGTGGTATGATGGGGTGGTGGTGTCTTCATAGTTGGAAACTCTTTATTTTTATGAGAATTTCAATTTTGTTAGTAGTTTGATAATACTTAAACTTTTTTTTTTTTTTGGAAAGTTAAGAAGAGCGAGGGAAGTTTTCTAATACATACACGTTATTAAGGTGTTATAGGAGTTCAAATTTGAGATCATTCGTCTACAAGTCCACGATAAACTATTTTCTAAATTGTCTCTCCTTTCTTCCTCCCTTGCATGATTCGTTTTCTTCTCACTTTCCTAAAACCCTCCCTTACATTACGAAACTGGTTCCAAGATTTTATTTTGAATTCAGTAACATTACTTTGACAAGAACACTAATAATTTTATTTTGAATTTAGATTAAAAAAAGTTTATATGTATTAAATCCACAAAATGACAATGGAACAGTTGAGGATTCAGCATCGCTAAGGACAAGTAAATGATGTAGTTAATTAATAATAATTGACATGTTTAATATTTTAATGAAGGGATGCAGGACTGCATTAATTCTCTGTTTGCAGAAAATCCCTGCCAAGAAACTTGTCTGGTCTTCAATGCCCTACTGGATAGCGCAGAAGGTACTGCCATATAGATTCCTTCTGCAAAGAAGGGAGTGAAATGAAAATAATTAATCCCAACGGTAAATACTGGATCTCATTTAGCCAAAATAAAATACAAAAATAGTCCTACATTACTAACTTGCAAGCATAGTTAATAAAATAATAGGGAACATGAAAATTACAAATAAAATATGTATGTATATCAACAGTCCTGATCTCTTGGACCACAGGAGTCCAAGAGATTGTGGTCACTCACTGTTGGATATTAATCAAATGGTTCAAAAAAGTTTCTTAAAAGGAGTTCAAGGATTGAGTGAACCGTTGAATTTACATCCAACGGTGAGTGACCACAAATCTCTTGGGACTCCTGTGGTCCAAGAGATCGGGAACTGTGTATATCAATTGCTAAAAATTTAAACCAAAAATCTGGCCAATATAGAGTAATAGTATTAATTATTAAAAATATAAATGTATAGTATTTTTATTCAATAATATGTATAAAATACATGCTTTTATTTGTTTTAATCTAAATTGTAAAAAAGTATGCATATTCAATATGAACAGTGGTGAAGTCAAGAATCTTACCACAAGAGGTCTTATTGTAAAAATCCTAAAAAAAATTACGATGTAAAAAAATACGGCGACGACAGTAGCACACAATGACGGCATCAGCACCCCAACGACAACAGCAAGGATGATCTTATATATTGTCCAAAATTTGGCCGTTTGATTAGGCATGGTTTAGCTAAGTCTGACTATGTTATAATATATAATTAAATATAGTATTGTACTATTGATTAAGTAAAGAAGAATGATACATAATTAATATATTCGTCTACGCAATTTATCTTATGAAGTTCTTATCAACAAAATGCTACATACTTGTAAATTGGTTTTCGAAAAGAGACTCACAAAAGCAAGTGACTCATGAAGCCCCATTATTTTGTAGGGGAAACTATTTTGATCATTTCATAAATGAAATATATGATAGGGTTTTTAACTCTAGAGGTTCCTGAATTTTACCTCAAGTTGCAATTGGATACCCGAACTTTTTTTTTAGGCAATTAGGTCATCCAACTCTCTCATTGGTTCCAATTGAGTCCTTCCGTCAATTTGGCCTTTAATTTGAGGGCTAAAACCATCCATCTTAATTAAAATATTTTAAAATGAAAAAAGTGAAAAATAATAATAATATTTAAATAAATAAATCCAAAATCCTCTCTCTCTCTCTCTCTCTCTCTCTCTCTCTCTCTTAGCTCTCCCTCACTGTCTCTCCCTCTCTCCCGCAACCCATTCCCCCTCCTCCTTATACCACCCCCTCAAAACCCAGATCCCAACCCAACCCCCTCAAAACCCTCTCTCTCTCTCTCTCTCTCTCCCCCCCACAACACATTCCCCCCACCCCCTCAAAACCCAAAGCCCAACCCAACCTGCAACCAACAAGTTGGTATAAACATGCAAACTGATGAACACAAATGAAAACAAAAGAAAAGGTGAAAACCACAGGAAGAGGCCAAGAGATTGTGGAATTGAGAAGTTTCCTTGAAGAAGAGAATTGTTGGGTAGGGTAAGTTTCTCTTTTTCACTACTTTTTTTTTTTTTTTTGGTCTTTCTAAAATTCCAAAACATTGGAATTTTTTGCACAAAGTCTCCTCTAACAAATGGCTTTCCAAAATAGTCAGATTCTTGAGGAGAGGTTGTTGGGGTCGATGTTGGATGAAGAACCCAAAAGGACGCTTTACTCTCTCATTTTGACGGGCAAATTGGCAGAATTGGACAGTAGGACCTAATGGGAATTATTTGTCGAGTTAACGGATGTAATTGCCTTTAAAAAAATTCGAGGACCCAATTGTAACTGGAGGCAAAGTTGAGGGACGTCTATAGTTAAAAACCCTATATGATATTACATTATAAGCTACTTAGCATGCATTTCTACTAAATGTAAAGGAGCAGGAGCATTAAAATCAAAGTTAGAGCTTAAATGACAGGACCCGACCCAAAGTCCCCTTTGGAATCCGAGCCAACCCTGTTCGTGATCAACACCTGGCAAGTGCTGAGCACAATTGACCTGGTTGCCCTTCTGGTTACAAACTTAATTTCATTTTAACCTTGACTTCTACAGAAGATTCGGCAGAGTCTCTCCTGTAATTTGTTCAATCCCCAAAATTTCACCTGCCAAGACAAGCATATATAGACAACCCAACTTCCAGCATTTATATATATATACAATCAATAGTAAAGTTTGAGCCCAGGGGCAATATCAGAGCATCTATACAGATTAATTTACAAGAAGAGCATTTGGAGGGTCAAGGACCCTACACTAGGCTGAAGAGATGCAGGAAGCGGAAACTGCCCTGTGGTGGCTTTCAGATGCACGTCTACGGCCTGGGGGAGCAAAACATTTAAAAGGTGAGTGGACCCAAAAACAAAGTTTTAAACAAAAATAGCATAAGAACATACTAACCCCACTGTAAAAACAGTTATACAAAACTAATTCATTCTTTTAATCATATACATACTGAACATATATTTATAAATATATGTCAATCATACTCATAATCATCTTTAAACTCTTAAAAGTACTGAAATCAGTTAAAAACTACCACCTAGGTGTACCCCTTTAATTCTATCAATTCCTGATAATCCGTCAATTCCCCTGGCAGGTCTCGGTGACACAAAGTCAACCCGAGCCACAAACTGACAGGATTCAGGGGACCGTAGTTAGCCTGATCCGCATTCCTGGCTCCCACGGTATGGGCGTCCCTGAAACTCGTGAGGCAGATGTCAAGCGCGCTGACAGAACTGAAGGCAATCTGGATGTCCGTGGACATCGTCATATCCGAAGGCAACATATACCGAAGGCAACTTGTTTCTATAACTGGGTACCTAAGGTGGCTTAAGAAAATATAAAATTTTTGAAAGATCTGATGAATAACTGAATTTTATTAAATCTAGAACTCTGCTGCCATTTATCTGATATATATATCTCAATCTTTACTTTCCATATCTTTTTAGCATATTCAACTAGGCAGCATATAAATAAAGATATTTAACTTCAACAAATCATGGTAGGAAGACCATAATCAATAAAACTTATTCAAGATCAAATAATGAAATTCATTCGCATAAAATTATTTATAAAACAAAAGTTCATTCACAGCTGGTCCTAGCTCGCTGGACCTTTTGAAGGTCCCTCCTGCGGGTCAACTGGTGCCCGGGTGCCTGATTCAATTATCAATATAATATATATGTTAATAAAACTGCTTGATATAAATATTTAAATAAAACCCTGACCCCCGACTCCTAGAAGTGCGTGCATCCAATTAAAGTTACTCTTATGCCGACATTAACGTTCCGTTAAACCTAGGACACAAGTCCCAAGAGTCTTGTCTCAAACGGACGGTTGGTTTGGTCACAAACGCACGAACAAAGGTTCGAACCCATTGAACCCGGAAATCACACAAGATGCGAAATCCGTTCAGGGTTCATACGTTATCCAAATTAAGATCCGCAAATTCCTACGCGCTCGTGACAACACAAGGATCATTTTAGGACTGAGTGTGGTCCCCACCAAACTGCCCACGCTCCGGCAGTGCGTGGGTGGCTTGAGAAATTTCTGGTGGCCGGAAAAACTCCAAACCGCCGGTCCAAACTCCTAACTTAGGTAAAACACCCATTTTGGAACCACTTTTGTTCTTAGACCTACCTCAAAAAGTGGCCGGAAGTGGCCGGAATCACACTCTCAAAACCGGCTGAAACCTAGATTGAAAAATCAAACGACCTACGCTTGGAATTTTTGGAATGCTACCCAACCAGCAGCTAGAGCATGGAAAATAGCTAGAAAACCATACCTCACTTGGGTCCGGTCCCGTCGGTTGGAGTGGAGTGTGGCAGTGGTTATGGAGGTTTGAAGGTGACGGTTAGAAAGAAAAAAAACGGGGGGGCGGGCACTGTGGTCGTGAGGAAGAAGAGTGAGGGAAGAGAGAGAGTCAGATTTATTTTTAAAAAAAAATCCTGATTTCAAAATTACCGTTTTGCCCTTCTAAGTATTTTAACCGTATTTTTTTCGTTACAACTCCGATTTGAGTCCACTCCATGTCTACGGACTCGTTTTGTCACGCTCTACGTAACGATGCAAGTGGAATAGTCAAATTCTTTCTCGGTCAAAAAGTCAACTTTTCCTTTACTAGAATATTCTAAGGGAAAAAGTGTCATTTCCTCTTAATAGTTTAATAGTTAAATATTAATTAAGGTTTGGGTTATTACATTAAACATAACCAATTTGAAAACCAAGTATCTTTTAGGCTCATGAAAATTTGTACATTTGACTTTTAAAACTAATTTCAAGAGAGGGAGAAGTGTATAGTTACCCTTGGATGGCTGCATTTCAATCCAGCCAAATGCTCCTAAAGGACATATCTATAAAGTCTATAGAAGTCGAAGCCCATAGTGAGGAGCATAATCAAACTTTCTCCCCATTTCCTTGAAGATTATGCTTCTCAGACAAGAAGAAGAAACTATCCTTGGAAACAACCCAGCTAATTCTGAATTCCATAAATAGACGTAGCCACAAAATTATAGGTCACCTACCAATACAAGAAGAGATGATCCACCGATTCTGAGCATCTCTTGAAAAGAATGCACCAATGAGGGGAGAAGTAGGAATTGGGTCTTCTTCTTTGAATCATATAACCTGTATTAGCCTTCCCATGGGCGATAATCAAGGGAAAAACCTTCACTTTTTGGGGGCGCGAGCTTAAAAAAAAGCCCCCAAGGGGGGGGAAAAAAACCCGGGTGGCAAAAAAATGGGTTTTTTTTTTTTAAATCATATAACCTGTATTAGCCTTCCCATGGGCGATAATCAAGGGAAAAACCTCCCCTTTTTCAGGGCCCCCCCGGGGGGGGGGGGGGGGGGGGGGGAAATCAAGCCGTGTTGCTAGAAAATGTTGTCAGTCTCATTGTTAAGCAGAGAATAGAAATAGGATTATACAGAAAAACTACGCATTGCCTTAACACGCGACTTTCTTGAATCAACTCTTGTTGGGTGGGTACGGATGTGCTCAATATTTAATAGGAAAGATGATATCTCTTCTAACTCCACTTTTCACAAATTTCTTCGAAAACCCAAAGATGATATCTATGGTGGTAAAAATATAAAGATAATTGCTATATTTACAGAGTTTCGAAAATAAAATTTTACTATAAATTCGAAATAAATACAAGAAAATAACAAGGAAAATTAAGAATACTTTACAGATGATCGAGTCCACAACTTGGTTCTATCTCCTTATGCTGAAATTGCCTCCTCACAGGTGCTTTTAGGATTTGCTTGGCAAACGTCTCCCAAGATACAACGATCGACTTCTTGTTGAAGTAGCACTACAATCCCCAAGAAAAGCGAACTCAAACTTGTGTATGAATTCTCTATTACTAACCTACTATATTTCTAAAAATATAATGTTATGAATACTCTAAAAACTACTATTGTTGGATGATAATTGGATGAGTATGACCTTCTCTATTTATAGGCAATAAGGCCTCTGTTCAGAAAAGATGTGACTGAAAAATATCAATAAATGTGTCTTTTCATGTTGCAACCATAAGCCAAGAAGTGCAATGTTTCAATTATTATGAAACAATGCAACTTAAGCCAAGAAGTGCAATGTTTCAATTTCTATGAAACAATGCAACTTTTCACATAAAGTATCATTATTTTATTCACAAACAAAATAAATAATATTTTATTTTTCCTCGGTTAAGAACATGACTATTCCCAATGGATACAAACCAATTCGTAAAAGTTATGTACTTAAAGTCACAGGTCCCACAATTTAATTTCCATTCAATTATTAAAAAATTAAATATAAATATTATAATTTTCTAACAATCTCTTCTAAGAGAAGTCAAAAGTGTAAAAATAGTCAAGTTATGATAACATGACAAATTGTAGAGTGTAGAAAATAGGTTTTGCAAGGAATTCTCTCCCCACCACATATCTTCGTATAACTTAATAATGTTCCCCTTTCTCACCACTGACTGACAGCACCCTAAAAAAGAAGGATGTCCTTGAGATATATCTTTCCAAGGGTTTCTAATTTAGGAAAATCTTGGTATATCATCCATTTTCACTTAGACCATGCTTGCTTCTAATCACTGTATGCCAGAGAGATTTTGTTAGCCTTACGGTGTTTAATATTGTTGTGCATATTTTGATGATGACAAATTATTCCTTATTTATCTAATGTATTTCAAGTGTGATAAGTTGTAAGGATCAGGTATTCCCAAATGGATCAAAAATATTGTACACACTGTAAGACGTTTGGAACATTGAAACAAGAAGCCGATACTCAAGCAAATATTTTCTTCAATATGAAAGAGTTAGGTTATTCTTGTAAAACTCTTTATGAATTGAACAACTAAGGCTTTTTACCTAGATTGAGCTTAGGTCCCTTCATGAATTCATATCATACATGCAAAATTATTTTACGTAAAAATATTGGCTAAGTATGAAAAATGGTTTCTCAAAATAATCATTTTCTCAAGATAATTTTGGCAGCTTTTATTCCTTACGCATCAAATAAGAAAACTTGATTTTATGGGATTTTAGTACGAAGTATATATTGACTTAATGAGCCATCAACTTTTGCCTAAATCGTATTTTGCACTAAAATTAATTTTTCATATTTTGATTTTGTGGGAATTTGATTTTCCAGTATTTTTATTTGAATCCAAATAAGGGGTACTTCCTTATTTACATTGTAAACTTAAGTAAAGTAAAATGACAAAGACAACTATATTCTTAACGGCACAATGATTTCCAACAACTATATTTCTATACTTATAAATATGTCTTCAAATTTTTTGTAAAATTAGAACTCAACATATTCATCCAAGCTTACAAGCATTCATCATACTCTGAATATAATTTTCTCTTGAGCCAATCTTGTTCAAATTCATACAAGGGTTCTAGTGTTCGAAATTACTTCTGTATCACCTACTTAAAAAGGAGAGTTATCATTGTGTGAGCATCAATTGTATATCCCTCTCAAATAAGATAGATTTTTTGTTCTGAGAGTTGTTTCATTCAAACTTGTAAAAGGGGTAAAAGGGGTTGGTTTGACCCTATGAGGAGAGAAGGGTGTCTTCCACTTTGTGTGTTAGAGTGGTGTGCTCTAGCTATGAAAGAGTGATGTGCTCTAGCAGTGTAAAGGTTTCAACTCTACCTGCAATGAGTTTTTCCAACATAGTGGATTGAACTCTCAAGTGGTGTGCTTGAGACTGGATGTAGGTCAGGTGGACCGAACCAGTATAAATCTCTGAGTTTGAATCTCTCTTTCCCTATCTCTTTATTATTGTGCTTGTAAATTTAGTTATCCGCATTTAAATTTAAGTTTGCAATTAACCTTATTCACCCCCTCTCTAAGGTTGATTCCCTAGGCAATAGATTCAGTTTCAAGTGGAAAACGCCACTGCCATTTCTCTAACAGTGCCTTGTTTATGACCAAGAGATTACCACTACCCAACCCTCCCTTCTCATTTGGCTTAGAAACCAAATCTCAACTAATGTGATGGTCATTCTTACCTTCACCCACACTCTCCCACATTAACTCCTGCATTATTTTATCTGTTTTTATAGCCACTCCCTTACATATCTTGAAAAGAGATAGGTAGTAAGTGGGTAAGCTTCCCATAACATATTGAAACAAAGTTAATATGCCCCCTCTTGAAAGGAATGTTGATTTATAGCTTAATATTAACACTTTTCACAATTGGGTCCTAGAAAGTTGCAGCCCTTTGATTTCTTCCTAAAGGAAGACACAAATATTTGGATGACTATGTACTGATTCTGCACCCCCATGACTTAGCGAGTCGTGCTAACTTATCTTCCTCCATGTTGATGTCCATCAAAGAACATTTGATCTTCTTTAGTTTGAGACATGATAAAACACAAAAGCAATCCAGCGTCGATAACAAGTTGTCCCACCAAATTTCATTGTCAGATAAAAACAAAATGGTGTCGTCTGCAAATTGTAAATGTGACAAATCCACTCTTTCGTTACTAAAATAAAACCCTTCAATAAGCCCAACATCCTTGGCGCTTTCCAGAAAACTGCTAAGAATGTCCACTTTGATATTAAACAAAAAAGATAAGAGTGGATATCGCCTTGTCGAACTCTTCATGATGCTCTAACTTTACACCTTGGTCGTCCGTTTATTAGGATTAAAAAGTTGGTTGACTTTAAACAACCCATGATCCACTACCTCCACTTAACCCCAAAACCTTTCTTTTCTAAGATCTGAACTAGAAAGTCCCATTCGATGAGATCATAAGCTTTTTCAAAGTCAATTTTAAACACTAACATTTCCTCCTTCTTCACTCTTGTTTCTTCAACTACCTTATTGGCCACAAAAAACTGTATCTTGAATCTGTCTTCGTGTCACAAAAGCTTCTTGAGATTGAGAAATGGTGCCTCTAATTACTTCCTTTAGTCTTCAACCCAGAGTCTTCGCATTATCTTGTACAAGTTGGTTATTAGGCTATTAGGCCTATAATCCCCAATCCATTCCGACTTTGCTTTCTTTGGTAACAAACAAATATAGGTTTTATTGGTGATTGCATTAATAACCCATATCTTGTAAAACTTTTCAAAAACCCTCACAAAGTCATTTTTAACAACATCCTAATGACGTTGAAAAACAACAATGAAAAACCATAAGGACATAGTGATTTCTCACTACTACAATAAAAAATAGCATTTCTTATTTAGTCCTCTTTGAAAGGCCTCTCCAACCAACTTGTTGCTCCTTCATAGATAGAATACCAATTATTTCCTTCTGGTTTTCAACTTACCTCCCTGTAAGTGTTATATTTGTAAATGGGCATTCCCTACCCTAAGCTTCTTTTCTGTGTAAGCATTAGGATGTTTTTAGATTGAGTCTTGAGTGAGGTTATGAAGTTTGTAAAGTAAGAGTTATGTGAATTGAAGATTGAAGATGTCCATAGTCGACCATTCATCATCAAACAAGGCTTCATATGAATTTAGGAGAGGTAAGTTAGACTTAGATACTATGCATCCATTTCTAGGTGGTTAGTAATTTGGAGTAAGCTTAAAATGTTTTAAATTGAATTCATGCATTCACAAATCTTTTGGCTTTGGAAAAATCAGGTTTGCATTAAGTTTATATTGATTTATGTTCACTGCCACCTGAGCAAGATTAATGGGACTTTAGCGGTACATGTGGTTCAAGCATTCTGCGTTCTGCAGCTCGAGTGGGTAAAATTTATGTCTCTGGCGCTCGAGTAGCTAGGATGCAAGCTCGAGGGGAAATACGAGATTTCTGTTTTTGTGTTTTGATTTTCACGTGTTTTTTTTAAGAATCTTTGTCCTAATTATGTTGGGTTTTTTGACATCTTCTTAGTCTTAACCTAAACAAGTTTTAGACCCTATTAATACCTTGTTTTAGTTGACGTAAAATTTACAACTCACATAATCTGAAATTGGCCTTTTGCATCAAACCCTAGATTTGAGTGAGTTAATTTTTATGAACTCTTGAGATTTTCCATCATCATCTTTTTGAGAGTTCATTAAGTATAACATCGTTAGGTTGATTAGATTGTTCCTTGTGAATCTAATCAACCTAGCACCCATATCATATCATTCTTTTCATTGGAGTGTTCGTGCCTTGGTGGTGATTGATGATCGTGGAGGTTCGTGTCACTATCAAGATCGACGTCGTGGAATCAATTCAGAGATGTGTCATAGTAGTAGTTAGAGAGTGGGTTGGTTGCCACTAAGAAATAAGTGTTTGAGTCAATTAGTCTCTTTTTTTATTGCTTTTTGTGCTAGTGGATTGGTTTATGTTGGCACAATGCCCGTGATTTTTTTTAACCATGTCTTGGGGTTTCTCAATGTTAAAATTCGATGTGTACTTTATTTTTCTTGCTTGGTTATTTTATTGATTTGGAACTAAATTTAATTGGATTAATTTCAACTTGGTAATATTAAAATTGTACTTAAAACTAATAAAAGCCTATTTAGCCCATCTAGGCTATTGAGTGGTTGAGCCACACAATTTCAGTCCTTGTTGGTTGTATAAATTCAATTGCTTCGTTATGGTTGACAAAGCCTCCTTCCTCCAACTCCGTTTTGTCAATGAGGTTCTGTTTTCGTCTCCCATTTGCATTTTTTTATGAAAAAAACTGGTGTTGCTATCTCCTTCCTTTGCCCACTTAACCTTGACCCTTAACATCAAAAACCTTTCCTCCAGAATCAGTAATTCCTCAAAATTGGGTCGCAAGCCATCTTTTTCTAGTTTTAAGTAAAAAGGAGGCCCTCCCTCACTTATGTATCATCTAATTCATAAAGCCTTGCAACCACTTCTTGTTTCTTTTTGTTGACATAGTCAAAAACTTATTTATCCTTAAGTTTCTGCTACTTAGGAGAGGACCATATTTCCTCCTAAGTAGAAGAAACTTAAGGATAAAGAATTTTCAATCAGATCCAAGGCAAAGAGCAATAATACTTCTCACAAGGCATCAACTTTGGCCTTTCGTATTTTGAATGGTGCGTATGTTGAAAAATCTGAAAAATTGGGAACTTTTCTTTCAAAAATGAATGTATCTCTGTTTCCAATTAATTGAAATCTTTTGTTCACTCAAATGCGGGTACTAGAACTCTGGCAAGATCGATTAAAATGCAAGGCTTGCAAAAAAATCCAATCCTCTTATCACTTCTCAACCCCCCAATTCCTCGACTATTTGCCCTCAACAAGGTCAAAATGGAATTTGATTATCACACCAGACGCCCTGCCATCACCATTATGATTTGTGCTTCTCTAAACAACATGGTCAAGAAGCTGGACCTTTCTATATGTCCGTATGACGACGGAGTCGATGATCAAGATAACTTCTAGCTGTCTACCCACACAATATCCAAACTTCTGCTTTATCCCAAATTAGCATACCATGACCATGATCATGTAGATAATTCGAGTGTACAACATATCTTAGTGTTTTCGCCAAAAAGAAGGAAAATAAAAAGGAAGTGATTGAAAACACCTCTTAAATACCAAAAAGTTTACCAAAACAAAATCAGTGCACTAACGCCCACTAAAATATTTAATTAAAAGGTAATGTCTCACCCTAACTGCACTCGCCCAGGGTCAGACACCTAACATGAGTCAAACCAGCCATTATCGTAAAAGCTCTATCAATAAATTCTCTATTATTGGGGTAATTTAGATCTTGCCACCCAACTTGAATTATTGCTTCAACATAGGAAAGATGTTTCTTCCATTTCATAAGTCCCCAAGATGTCTTCATCGATGACAAGGCTCTCCAAATTTGCTACATTAGTTACAAAACTATATGTATCTAGGTTGTCACTGTCATCCTCGAAATTAAACGATGATTGCACCTTAATGCATAAAGCCTTCAGACTTTCTGAATTGACATCAAAGTTCCGTTTTTCATTAGGATGTTCGTTCAGATGTCCCTCCAATGTTAGGCCCTTAAGCTCATGACAGTTTATGTAGAAATCTTGCAAGGATTCTTAGCAATAATATGAGATGTTCACATGCACAACTTTGAAAGATGAGCGGGATCTGGTGGCACAACGACCTTCACTTTACTCAATTTCAGAACCTTAAGATGCTGATGTGTTGATCAACTTGAATATGTCAATTGGAAATAGTCATGGTTGGAATCTTTTGTCATAATTACTTAGGTTTTTTCCTAGTTTGGAGACGCTCCGTTTGGAAATGGTGAGTATATCAATTTGCTTTTACTTTCTTTGTACAAAAGGAGCGCAACATATTCTAAATCTTTATTTTTCTTTTCTATAATTTATTGGATTGGCAGGTTTATGTACATGATGTGGATCAAAACAATAGATTTACATGGAATTCACCCCAAGTGAAACCAACATGTTTGATGGAGGCCATCATTAGTATCGAGGTAACCAGGAGGACAAAAAGGGGATGCCACTAATAAATTATCTCTAGCAAATTTCTACTGAGATTCAAGAGTTCCAAATCATAATCAAGTGATTTAGTAGTGCAACTGGTGTATTTCTTATGTTTATTGACTTTTTCTGGAATGTTTAGGGGTCTTGCTCTATATTTCTTTAATAAGCAAGTGCATTTGACACTTATAATGATACCTTGGGTTATTTTGAAGTTGAATTTGGATTGATAAGTCAAGCATTGTCTTGATAATTGTTAAATGAAAATTGAATTTTGCAAGTTTATTAATAGATTTTGTCACCCCTAGTGCTTCTCTCCCTTGAGGAAGTATTAAGGACATGACAACTTCGTTAATACATTAAGAGATCTTAAAGAACAACCACTGTTTTTTTGTCGCTCAACCCAGAAAATGAAGGAGTTTCTTTGAAACTTTCGAAATAAATAAGGATAATTCAGCCAATAAGTTGCATGCAGTTGATCTATGAGCCATGCAACACATCCCAAATCAAGGGAGATGTGCAAAATCCTTGCTCCAACATGTTCATAAATTAGAAAAGACCAGATGGTCAATCTGAATTCAGAACAACTTAGACTTAGTCCTGAACTCTTTAGAAATATGCCTAATAGGGATGGCAATAATCCGCGTATGGTCAGGTCTCTGGCCCTAACAGGGAGAATTTTTCAAGAGGAAAACTGGGGCGAGTACAGGGATCCCCATTTTTAAAAATGCCCCATAAGATATGGGTTGGAGATGATATTATTATCCCTATCCCCGAACCCGGCCCGATAAGTGTTGTATTTATTTTAATTAAATATATAATATATTAATTAAAAAGTTATAGTAATTCCTAAACCTATGTCACGTACAAACGTTCCTTATTCCAACTCCAACACAACCATTCGCCTTCTTTCTTCCTAATTCTTCTCTCTCTCTGACTCTAACCGACTAAAGTTTGAAACAAAGTTCTAATCTCGTTTTTAATATCTGTCATAATCAAGTCCAACCTTCACTTATTTCCCTTAATCTCTATCAGAATCAAGTCCTTCACATCTTTTTCAATCTTGTATTTCCATAGAAATCCCATGATTTGAACTTCAGAAGTTGAAGCAATTTGATATTTGGAGAAGGCTCTTTTAAAGGTTGTTCGCATAAGGTGCTTTGCATATGAACATTTAAAGAGTTCAGGTTAGTGGATAATCAACTCAAATATCTGCATGCCTTCAAATGTGGTGAAGAATTATCGCATGCATTCAGTTCTTAAATTTGGTTTACTTTGTTTAAGGAACCATATTTTTTATGATGATGAGCAAACAAAGTGATAAAATTTTTCCCCTTTTTTCTTTTTTTAATAGGCAAATGATAAATTTTGTTTTTTTGTTTTTTTGTTTTTGCTAGCTGGGTGACCACAATGAAGAGATTCAAGCTCCTCAAACCCCAAATAAGGATCAAAACAACTCTATGCCGCAAATTGAAATATAAAACAACCCAACACCAACTGAAAATGAAAACAACACTGCAAAATCAGGTTCAACTCAAGTTGGTGTAAATAAAAGGAAAGGTAGATCTCCAGCTTGGGAACAAAAGTAGAATTGCCATCACAACGAATATGTGGACATCGAATAATCAAAAGAGACAATTCATGACTATCACATTACATTTCATTGATGATGCATGGAATCTACAAAGCCGTCTAATAAGGTAATTTATTATATTGTTCTTATTTGAATTCTCATCACTAATTTTTTACAATAATTAGATTGTGACTTATTTGGTTTTCATTATAGGTTTATATATGTTCCATGTCCACACACAGTGAAGGTACTTGCAGATTCTTTATTAGAATGCATGTTTTGTTGGAAAATCTTAACCGTAAGTTGTCTACCTTAACTGTGGATAATTGCTCTACAAATGATTCCATGATTGCAATAGTCTTAGATAAGATTTGTTATACTTCATTTATATTAGATGGATGCTTATTCCACATGCGTTGTTGTGCTCATATTTTAAATTTGGTGGTGAGAGATGGCTTAGATGTGATTAAAAGGAGTATTGAGAAAATTAGGTATAGTGTTGCATATTGGCTAGGAACCCAAAAAAGAGAGGAAAAATTTATTGAAGCAGCTAAACAATTGATAGTTCCAACCATTAAAATGTTAGAGACTTGATTGTAAGACTAGATGGAACTCTACTTATTCCATGCTTACAACTGCAATGATATACAAAGATGTTTTTCCTCGTTTGAAGCAGTGTGAGCCTTTGTATAAAGAAATGTCCAATGAAAGTGATTGGGCAAAGACAAAAGAGCTTGTTGATAAATTGACAATGTTTTATGATGCGACTCTGCTTTTCTCGGAGACCAAGTATCTTACTACTAATCTTTACTTTAAGAATAATTGTGTTATTATATATGAATGACTTGTTTCTGAACAAGAAGAGGTACGAGCAATGACATTGCAAATGCAAACAAAGTTTGAGAAATATTGGGATACGA
The DNA here is from genome assembly GCF_000346465.2 of Prunus persica. Taxonomy (NCBI): domain Eukaryota; kingdom Viridiplantae; phylum Streptophyta; class Magnoliopsida; order Rosales; family Rosaceae; genus Prunus; species Prunus persica. Next base: position 10,038,490 of record NC_034011.1, read on the forward strand.
TACATGGTTTGATGGAAGTTGCAAGTATTTTGGATCCAACGTATAAGATGAAACAAATTGAGTTTTTGTGCTCTCTAATATATCTGGAGAATGCAACCTAAGAGATTAAGAAATATAAAGATATTCTTTATGACTTAGTCAAGGAGTATCAATCAAAATCTCTACGAAGTCAGCAAGAGCAACCTGAATCTTCAATTCACACCTCTCTATCAAGGGCATCTATACCTAAACTTAATTTGGTAAAGAAATTGGATGTGTTTGTTTCTCATTCCACTATAACCACATATGTGAAATCTGAGTTGGATCATTATCTCGAGGAATCTCTTTTACCTAGGAATGATGATGATGATTTTGATATATTGTGTTAGTGGAAATTAAATGCGATCAAATATCTTACTTTGCATGATATTGCTAGAGATATTTTGGCCATTTTTGTATCTATGGTTTCTTCAGAGTCTTGCTTTAGTACAAGTGGAAGGATTATAAGTCCACACACTACAACTGACTTCATTCAAAAACAGTGGAGGCATTGATGTGTGCTTGTGATTGGTTATGGAGTGTAATTAAATGTATTGAAATATTGTTGTGGTTGTACTTTTCAATTTAAGTAAACACTACAAAAAAAGAAGACAATAGTCACATTTTTAAAGCAACAAATAGATTTTGGTGACATTTGAATGAGTGGTCAATGGTTTTGCTTACTACTCACTATTAATTGTGATTAGTTATCTCACACTTTAAGGAATTGGTGACTATTGATTTAAATATAGTAAATATAAAATCATCTGACACTTAAATAGTAATTTTGTAATATAATATTTCAGGATAATCTTCTTTAGTAAAAGTAATCCAGTTAAATACGTATAAAACACAACAAAAAACAATACGTATAGATAAACCCAATAAACAAATATAAAAAAGAAGACTATTTGATTTTGGTTCAATAAACAAAGAAGAAAAAGACTAATGGGGTTGGATATTTCACATAAACAAATGTTAAAAAGAAAATACCATGATTTTAGGCTGTGTCTCTAACCACAACAAACCCTTCTCCATAATCTCACCTCTCCCTCCATCATCTTACACCCTCTTCCTCTTTCAGCTGTCTGATCAAATCTGCCACAGCCTCTGGGAATGCCAACTTGGTCTCTAACCTAATTGATGCGGGGAAATTTCTTGGAAAATTCTAGGTCTTGAAGTTCAAGTTGGGTTCTCAACGAGTGAGAGATGGGTGGTGGTGACGGTGGTCCCAAGATCTATGTATTACAAAATATGGAGCCTTGGAGGCCAAAAAAGGCATGCCCTAAGTTTTGCCATTTTCACTATAACTATGTTTCTTCTCTCTGCAAGCATTTTTTTTTCCCTTTGTTTATTTTCTTCTATTTTGGGTTTCATGAAATATGATGCTTTTTGGTATTTTTGTTTTCTTGAACGTGGGGTATCGACTATTCTTCATAATCACTACTTTCTCAAGTTCGATAAAGTCGTTGACTTTGCCGGTATGTTTCTCTCTGAATTGAATTCTTGCAAATTTTGGCATTTAATTTATTGATTGGGTTGTTTGTTCTCTCTTTGTTTCTGTTAAATTTGATTTAATTTTTATTTTTAATGATAAATTTATGATGATTTTGTTTTTGATATTCAATGTTGGTTCTATAAGATCTAATCATACATAATAACCAAGTGCAATATCTGATTGCAACCAGAAACTAGTTTTTAGATCACCGAAGTATTTCCATTTCTTCTATCTATCTTGGCCATCTTCAAGAGAAAATTAGGGAATGAAAGAAGGGCTAAAGTACTTAAGATTTTGCCGTTGGATTTTTCTAAACAGGTATCAAATCTTTCCTTGTTGGTTTGATGCTCTTTTTTTTCCTTTTGGGTTGGTTGAGTGCCATCATTTTTAAAAATTTACTCATTGACTATCTTCTTCATATTAATAACTGGACCACTATGTTGCGATTGTCACTATGTTAGTTTTGTTAACTTTTTTATATTTAAAGTTGTTTGAATGTTAGTTTAGTTTTGCTTATTAAATGTAATTGTTCACAAATAAATGTAATCGTGTGAAGCGCAGGATGATGAACCACACAATGGAGACAAAATCATATGCCAAAGTGAGGAATCAATATGTAAGTGTCATAGTTTTTCTAGTCAATTAATGTGGAGCATGTTATCATATTGTAAGTCTGCTTATGTAAATTCTCATAATGTTTTGATCGTATATAAATGATAAAAACATAGGACAGTTGGTATGTACTTTCAATTTTTTAAATTAATGGGCCATGAACAAGTGATTTTGTGGATGGCTTAAGAAAAACTTCTTTTAGGTACTCGTGCTATGATTTAAAATAATATTTGATATGTGAACTATGTCTAGTGATTTTAGAAGGTGAATCACAGGGGTGTCTCCCCTGACAAATGCAAAATACTTGAATTGTGCCACCTAAGAAAGAATGGAACACCTGTGAATGAGACAGCTACAAAAGCTATGTAGTAGAATGCACAGTTAACATATATATATATAGACACAATATATTCTTTGTGATTGCTTCATGCAGGAAGATATGAATTCAAAGGTCATTGATATTAGGGATAAAAAAGAAGCAAAACCAACTACTAGATGAAGTAACAGCATAGGAAATCAATATTGTATATTCTAAAGTGCTTGGAAGAGAGAAGTGTAATCGGGTGAGAGGATATGGCATAGGGGTGAGACCTGAGGATGTGTCGGGTGTGCTGACCGAAAGAAAAGGTTTGAGAGAAGAGGGGAGAGCCACAACGGAAAGGTAAAACATTTGGAACAACTTTTAATGAAACAACAAACCATCATGGAAAAGGTTTTAGCTAGTGCAAGCAATGTTTCTAACATTGATTCTGAATAGCTACTGGGACATGTTTCACCAACTAATTGCTTTAGCACTCCACAGGTAGCACTTGGTTCTAATAGATTGGAAGAAATTATGAGTGCAACCTTACATTCACCTTACATGCCAAGCCAGACATTAATTGATTAAGATGGTTATAGATCAGTACTAAGGGGGATAGAAGAGGAGAAACATGCAAGGAATATTGGCCCTGTGTTCAGAGTTCGAAAAATATGGTTAGAGTTTATGGTATCTAGACCATGCAGTACCATTATGCTTTTTGTTAACACCATGCTTATTAACATATATGTGTTTTGGTGTTATGAAATTCATAATACCAAAATACATGTTAGTTTGGTATTTTGATAATAACTGCTTCTTTGGTACTAGGGTATGCCATTTCCTTTTCGAAGACCAAGTTCAAGTGGGATAAAATTAGTTATTTTGAAAGTAGATCCCAAATGATTGTATATTTAATTACTAGTGACTTAATATTTTGGGAGGTCTGATCCTCTATATGTGTAAATTGTAATGAAAATTATGAAATCAAAGCAAATATGTTTATGAAATGTTTACTGTACTGGAAGAAATTGCAATGAAAGTCAATATCTTTGTTAAACTGTTTATTCAATTATAATGAAATTACAATAAAGACCAGACATCAATAAAAATAATATTTTAATTAATTAATTAATTATTGGAAAATGAAAAGTAAGAAATATACAAATGAAAATTGTAATTCTTTTTAATAAATATAATACACAAATATAGTTTCAATTTTTTCAATTTGATAGGCCCCATTATACTTAAATGCTATTGAGAATCCAATACGTATTATATAAAAAATATACCAACTAGTCAAATAAGTAATAAAATATTATAAACTGAAGTTGATTGGATAGATGATGGGCTCCACTGTACCTTTAGATACTATTGAGAGTCAGTTTGTGTTTGTCACGAATGTTGTTAAAATGGTGAGAATAAGCTTTAGTCACGGCTTCATATGTAACGAAGCCCAAAATTGTAACTGCGCCGTGACTATTGCTTTTACTCACCAAAAAAGGTGACTAATAATGCCAACAGTCACTAATAAAAAGATAACAATTGTTAATTTTTTTTGTAGTGAAAGCTTTTTTTATTGGTATTTGCTTATTATTATTTTTTGTTATATGGTTAGCTTCAAGCTCTAATGATAGTGAAGCTAAAAAGTCACTATTCAAGATGAGGAGGTTGATACCAATGAGGAAGAGGTAACATTCTCATATTAATCACTCTTTTTTAATGGCTTTCTCTTATTTAATCATTAACTTCTAATTATCTTTATAGACAATTAATATCTTTCTCTTATGTTTTCTTTTTTGTTAGGAGTCTACTATTGAAACATAAAACATGTCTTTGTTTTTCGATTGAAGCTAAGAATAAAGAAGCACGTGAGTCTGGGGGATTTCATTTTATGAAAGTGTAGTTTGTTTTTCATATTTATTTGTGATTAGTTTTCTAGTTGTAGACTTGGATGTGTTTGTGCTTACTTTAAACTATGTTGTGGAATCACTTGTTTTTGTGAGATTGGGATGAACTTTTTGTTGTTCTCTTTTGATGATGAATAAGTTGGATTATAAACTTTGTTGGATGGTGAAGCTTTTGACTTTTTATTATTATATAATTTTATTAGTTTTGTCAAATTGAATTGATATGATTTTGAGTAGTTGAGTGAAATTTTATAGTTCAATTGATTTTAATTGTGTTGAATGATAGTTTAAGGTGAAATTGAAGTGTAATATGGATTGTTTAATTTTTTTTATATAAAACAATTTCGGGTATTTAGGGCCGGATTTGGGATTTAATCCCTTAATGAGGACGAGGATTCCCCGAAAATGAAAAACCGGGGATGAGGCTGGGGATGGGGATGGTATTGTCATACCCGGCCCCTAACCGGCCCGTTGCCATCCCTAATGCCTAACCTCCCCTTCCCATGAACACCATGCCCAGCTACATCACTCTCCCCAAGTGATTTTCTCTCCCTCAATGTTTCTCTTTCCATCGCATAACATCCAATGCATAAAAATATAAAATTAAGTAGGACAAAATGTATATCAATATCCAAATTCCCTTCATACCTACTCTACTGCCTATCACACTTTCCCTCTTAGTCATGGGAGTATGTAGCTCAATGACCTATGAAACAAAAGTACGACCTCTAAAGAACAACTCGGGATTTTGATATTTAGTTTGCATAACTACTTAAACTTACTTGAAGAAAAATTCACATGCTGTGACATTGGCTACAACCACACCAACATCATTTACTATGATCAACTTAAAATGACCATAAATCAATAATATGTGAAAATTGAGAAGAGGGTTTTGTCCTCTACTTATTTGTGCTAAATCAGAAAAAGATTGATTAGTTGAGAAGCTTTGGTACCGTATCATGAAGTTAGAGATCATCATTTGGCTCATAGCTCATGAAACAAAGATGGAGATAGATTTTTTATTTTATTTTAAAAGGTTTATAATTTTTAATAATTATTTTTGTGTAATTTGATGACTCATCTACTACTATGTCAATGGTTAACAAACTTCTTGACAAACAGACTAATGAATGCATGAAATTGGTAGAAAAATCAAACTTCGAGTATAAAGTTTACGACCAAAAAAAAATTAAAATTACGTAGTAAAGGTTGAAACTTGGTAAACTTTTAGAATAGTAAAAAACCTTACATATTTTCATTTTCAATTAAAATTACTTTTATCATATTTAAGTATATAAGGAAAATATTTTTTTAAGCATGAAACTAATAGCCATTTTAAAGTAAACTTTTCCATTTACTAAACTATAATTAAAAAATAACCGGATAACCAATCTCTTCAATTTCATTCAAGCCACCACTCCCCTCTTTCTCTCTTCCTCTCAAACAAACATACAACACACAATTTATCTAATTTTTCTTTAAAAAAAAATTAAATAATTTTCATGGATTATTATAGAAATCAAACAATTTGAACTATTTATGAACTTGGGTATTCGATGAAAAGTGCTTACAATAAGCACATTCAATATAGGCAAGGAAGTATTCACTCTTAGACTAAGTTTTTGGAAACAATTTGGTGGTAATTTTTAGGAAATTCATCTTACCAAGTGAAATTTAGCAGACCCCACCCTTGCAAAATTGGTCCACTACAACCGAACAACTCCTTATACAAGTTATACATAATGAAAGAAAATATAGCCAGTCTTGTAAAAATTTCTAACTCCGCCCTTGAATATGAGTTTGTTACAATTGCCCAAATAATGTTAGCTTTCTAACTAAATGAAGTGTTTTTACATTGAAAATTAATGAAGACACTCAAAGGCTTGTTATAAGAGTCGCATCCATACCACTACTAAGGTTTCAAGGTTTGCATAATACCTCCTCCGAGACATTATAGCTTAGTTTTCTCTAGAGTACTCATTATCACAATGTGCGTTTTTTAAGGTGAAAGAGAAGTAAACGAAGAGAAAATAATGGAATTAAGTACCACTTGAAATTTGGATTGAAGCTATTTATTAAACTTTAAGATAGGTTAACCTGAAAGCTTAAAGGGAATTTCCTTGAAAGTTTGAAGTTAGGCTGAGGCTATCAGTTAACATTTACTCAACCCAAATCTTCTCCATGTGTAACATATTCATCCATTCACATGTCAAATCTAATCTTCATTTGGCATATTTCATTATCAATAACCCAATCTATCAAATTTGAGTTATCTCATAATAATAAATAAACTAATCAGTAATGATGCAAATACTAACTAATTCGCCAATATTTTGATATACTAATTGATGTGCCACATGACATGGCAGTGTATGCCTTTTGCCACATCATTTATTTTTATCTCATTATCAATAGTTCAAACTATCAAAATTGAATTATCTCACAATAACGAAAATAAGCCAATTATTATTATTTTCTTCTGAAAGGAAGATACATGCCATTAATATTGCAAGAACAATACAAAGGAACTAGCATGTTAACAGTGCGCTCATTAAAACCTTATGAGGAAAACGACATAGGAAAGCCTTGAGTAAGGAAAGAGTACCACACATGCACTAGACTAACAAAAGAGTCAGACAAAAGCACAAACACAGAATAATCACCTCTAAAACAACTCTACCATACCAACACACATAAACTAAGAGAAACCCATCGAAAGAGTACACCAACGCCTCTCAGGTTCTGTCAAAAAAGGCATCCAATGTAAACATAGTCCTTTATACATCGCGAGATTTGTCCAGCATGCAATGGGTCATAACCAATGAAGCACCAAACAAACAAACCACATGAACAAAACACAAATAACAAACTGAAGCTAAGAGAAGCCCATCGAAAGAGCACACTAACGCCACTCAAGTTCTATCAAAGAAAGCCTCCTATGTAAACATAGTCTTTTATACAACGCAAGAATTGTTCAGCATGAAATGAGTCTAACCAATGAAACACAAAAACAAGCAAACTGCATAAGCAACCCAAAGTAAATAAGAGCTACCATGAAACATCAAAAGCCATCTCCTAGTTTCTTGATCCAAAACCCCAACTGACAAGAAGGAGAGACCAAGACTCGCCCCTTAGCCTGAAGAAATTTTAGAAGAAAGATATTCAGAGTAGGAACGTTCATCGGTTGCCAAGGCCATGAATGTTGCCAAATCAATTGTTAAAACTCATTTAAAATGATAAGAAGATCTTTTAATAAGAAAACAATTCATTAATACAAAAATTGTCACACATTCACACCACAATTAATACAAAATTAACTAATACGAAAAATTTACATATAGGTGAAAGCTAATAAATATGCAAACAATTGTGAACTAACAGTTATTAATGTTTATGAACTCCACAATATAGATTCTCATTATATATATAAATCAACATTTGATATTCTCTAAAGCACAACACTATGCGCAAAATTTGTCTACGTACCCCATGCATGAATGCTACGTGTAACATTTACTCATGCACAACGTATCAACAATTGATAGTTACTTACACTAAAAATGGTTCGGGTTATTTTATTAGGCAGGTTTTGACAATGGTCATTCCGCAAGCTTATCTTGTTATGAGTTCTCCTTTATCTAAATGTTAAAGTTCAGTTGACTTCTCCCAACATCATAGGCAACGAATCACCTACGTCGCCGCGATCTGAACACTACATCTATATACTAATAGTGATGAGAGGTAAAACTCTTTATGTATGTATTGATTAACTTATAAAATATAGTCGGTAAAAGGATTTGGACAATGATGGGTAAACTTAGAGATAGCTTTGTCACTTGTGGTAGGAGAATAATTTATCAAAGTAGAGAGAGTTACAAATTTGGAAGACTAGCAACAGACTAAGAGAGTTGAATATCATCACCAACTTGACCTAATCAAAAAAAGGCACGTGGGAAAGACCTAGAAGATTGAAGTTTGAAGTTTGAAGTTTGAAGTTAGGCTAAGCAAGCATAGGCTAAAAGCCCCATGGGGCTAATATTGTATTGACTGATTTGGTCCACCAAAGGTGTACTCTTGGTACTAAAAGACAGGTGGTGGTGTTTGGTTGTGGTTGTTGTTTGTCCATTTACATCTTGTACTACTTTCACACTTACTTTTATTATTATTATTATTATTATTTCTTTCTCTGCATTAATTAAATAATTAATTGGTTTGAATTCTTATTTTTCAATATTAATTTGTGAAAGATTAGAGATTTAAACGAGAAAGGGGTGTTTCACGCGGATGAAGGTGTGTGGATGTTGGTGAGCCACCTTCTCTGCCAGCTGGCTGTCGGGGAGAGGTCCCCAGATCCCCCCTCGCTCTGCACGTGACTTACCACCTCACACACACTCTCTCTCTCTCTAAAACCCCATCGCTTTCCTCTCTCTCTCTCTCTCTCTCTCTCTCTCTCTCTCTCTCGCTCGCTCTCGTTCATTTCTTCCTCGTTTGCATCACGCACTCATACTCTCTCTCTTTCTCTCTCCATATATATAGCGCGGAGAGGTATCTCTACCATATTTCATCTCTCTCACATCACTCTCTGTCGTCCTCTCTCTCTATGTATACGTATTTGTATACGTCTATATAGATACACAAATTTGGTTGTTTCTCTCTGGGAATCTGCGAGGGTTTGACGTAGGGGATGAGGCTTTAGATGAGGAAGAATTGAGATTCAAATGTTATTGCAACAAAAAGGGGATTGGAATTCAAATGCTTGGATCTGCTGGTGGTAAATTTTTGCTTTGTTTTTAATTTTGTTGTAATTTTTCTTGTTTTTATTGATCCTGCATTGGTTTTATGAAAATGGTTAATTTAAGTGTATGTGCGATGTGGAATTTAGCTTTCTTGGATTAGTGGGAGCTTGATTTAGATTTGCATAGAAATGTGGGACTCAAGTGTAACTGTATTGGCGATTTGAAGTGACTAAGGAGGAGCATTGTGTAATTAGCTATTTCTGAAGTAGTCCAATGCGTAAACTTACCTCTTCATGTGATATGAATTTGGAGCAGGTGGTAGGTTCTTTATCTTTTCTTTTTGGGGAGGGATGTTGGTTGAAGTTTGTGGATGTGGTGGTGATCAGAAATGTCTTTACTTAATAGAGAGTGGTGCTGACAAAAACAATCTAAGTGTTTGTGTGCTGAGGTTTTGTGGGTTGGGATGTAAGAAGAAAACTGTTTTTGAGGAGGCAGTTATAAGGTTGGTTTTGCGAGCATGACATGGGTTTCTCATGATATTTTTGTCTCTCAGCATGCACTTGTTTGGTGGCAATGGGCAGGACATGAGGTATAGAAAAAGGAAAAAAGCATCGTAATGCTATGAATGTCTACAACTGAGGGGGTTATCTTTTGCTATTGATACATGATTGAAGTTTCAATTGCACTCTAGTGTATTACTTTCGAGTGGGTGTGACTTAATAAAGTGTTTAGTGTTGCATATTGCTTTCAGTTTCATTGATGCTTAGCCCTAGAATGTGTGTTTGACCAAAGAAAATAAAAACCCTATAAGGTATGTTTGGAATGTGCTATTGGTTGGTTATTTTCACTCGTGTATTCCTCAAGTGTCGGGGTCACTTTGGTACTTCCCATATTTGCTAAAATATTAGGTGATAGAATAGTTAGTTGAATAGGAAATTATAAAACCGGACTTTCCCGTATGGCTGGTTGTCATATTGGATGTCAATAAATAGTGTAAAGAAGTATGGAAACTTAAAAATAAAATGAAAACCCCATGATACACTGCCTATTTAAGGCAAATTTGCCAATTTAAAGTATCCATTATAGCTCATCAGCTTTCGACTATCTTCCCATGTTATCTCATTCCATTAGCTCCCCCAACTGTCAACACTTCTCTCATGTAAACAAGTTTTCCAAATTTTTTTAATCTCTGATGTTTTCGAGGTGTGTGAGCAGCAAGGACATATAAATAAGAGTACATATAGAGGACAGAACAATGTCATTCTAACAGCCATGTATCATTTAAATTGTACTATAACCATCTATAGGAAGGTAAATTACATATCCTTTGAACTTGTTCGAAATAAAGTACATTACACATTTCCTTATCAAGTTCCAATGAAAGACAGGATATGAAACTCAAAAAAAGAAAACAAGAATGCAAAACAGATAATATTGTAAGAAGAATGTTTTATGTTTAACATTAGAACTTAGGCTAAGGGCATATGTAAAGTCTTATGCCTGACACAAAGGTCCTTTTCTCCTCAAATACATTACTCTTTTCCTATATTTGTTGTTTTAATTAACAAATGTATCATCATTAATTCAGATAGAAAGCCGTTATGTCTTTGGTGATCGATGGAGCAATACAAATATCACGAGACATAATTTAGAGAAAGCTGTCTAGTTGTTTTGTTTCGCATTTTTCTTTTAAAAAGTGATATCAAGCAGTTTAATTTCAAAGAGATGTCTAATATCTTTGTTGATTCACGAACTATATTTATAAGGAGGGCAAGACTGAACAATGGGTTTGAAGATTACTTATCCTTTGTTTTAGCTGTTATGTGTTGTTCCCCTTTACTTTTACTATACCATATTCAGGGCAATATATTTTTCCTTTAAAGGGTTTGCACTTGTACATACCTTTGACAAACTCTTACTTCAACGGGATTTCTTGGTTATTCTGCTCTACTTCGGTGTTATTTTCAGAAGACTGTCCTGCCTTTCTATAGTGGTCAATGATATTCCCCTTCTAAATTGTCTTTACTTTGATGTCAAATTTTGACCTTTTGTCTATTTTTCAGGTCTTATGGCCTCCAGCCTGAAGAAATCGGTGGAATTGTGTTTTGTAAGGAATGCTGTTAGGTTGAAGACATCTTTTATGGGGTAAGAAGTGGGGGAGAAATGGTTTTGAATTTCAGATATTTAAATACATGGAGGAGACACGAGATGATGCAGGGCCCGCAGAGCAAGGGCCTCCAAATGCTTCATGGTGGCCTTCAGATTTCGTGGACAAATTTGGATCTGTTTCTTTGGGTTCCCATGAAGAAACCTTGAGTAATACCGAATCACCTAGAAGTCCGTACCAAGATGTGTTGTCATCTCAGACAGCATCACAAGTTCTATGGCAAAGTGGAATGCTTTTAGAACCGATTCCCAATGGTTTCTATTCTGTCATTCCGGTGAGAATTAATTGTTGGTGGTACTTAGTTGTTATTTTCTTAGTGTTGATAATTAATAGCTGTTGTTTCTGTTGCTTCCTGTCACATCTTGCCTGTGTGTCTAAGAGATGAATGTCGCTGTAAAGAAAATGGTGCACCCTTGTTTTTCTTTCCTTCTTTAAACAATTTTGAGAAAACAGTCTGATTGTTTCTTTTTTTCACTATCCTAAAAATGATAAACACCTAACGTGGATCACTTGCTTGTTCAAAGAATAGATGTACCAATGCAGATAATGAAGCATTGTCAATGTATCACTGAGTAGTTGTTGTTATTTGGGCGTATTTAAATTATTATTGTCTTTGCTTATATTTTTTCTTTTTTACCTGTCTATGAGTGATGCTTCATCGTGTCAATTGATTAAATCTGACAATATACAGGATAAAAGGCTCAAGGAGATCTTTGATGATATTCCTACTCTTGATGAACTTCATGCAATTGAGGCAGAGGGTGTGAAAGCTGATGTCATTCTTGTAGATAGTTCAAAAGACAAAAAGTTGTCCATGCTGAAGCAACTGATTGTGGCACTAGTGAAAGGATTGAACTCAAATCCAGCTGCAATGATAAAAAAGATTGCTGGACTGGTGAGAAATTTACCTGTTTTTCTAGATGTACTTTGAAGTTACCTTGGGTGCACTTATTTTTTCTGTTTGCTTCTTTGATGCCTTTCGTCCAATGTTTTCAACTGTCGAAGACTGCCGCTTACAATGTTGTACTATTCATGTTTCTGTGATCATAACCAAGATGAGTCATGAGCATGATGCCATGTAGATCTGTTACCTGATTCTGGTCAGATGCTTTAATACATGTTTAAATTATTATTATTAAGAGATGATTTAACTTCGACTGCAATGCCTATACAGGTTTCAGATTTTTATAAGCGGCCACCTGTGGAAAGTCCAGCAAAAGCTGCACTAGAAGAAACGTCCCACATGTTTGATAATCGAGGAGTCCAACTTTTGGGGCAAATAAAGCATGGTTCATGCCGTCCTAGAGCAATCCTGTTCAAAGTTCTAGCAGATACCGTAGGTCTTGAAAGTAGGCTAGTGGTGGTAAGCTTTTTGTTTCCATGGACATTGTACGATTTCCAGCAAAAGAATAAGGAAATTGTCAAAGACATGTTATAATTTATTACTCCTTAATCACACGTAGCACTGAAATTTGAAGGCTGTCTCTTTTCCTCCTTTTTTTTCTTTTCTATCAGGGTCTTTCTATTGATGGGGCTGTTGAGTGTGTAGATTCATATAAGCATATGTCTGTGATAGTTGTGTTGAACTCTGTTGAACTATTGGTCGACCTAATGCGGATCCCCGGCAAGCTGTTACCCCGATCAACCAAGGCAATCTTTATGACCCATATTTCTGCAGCAGGGGAGAGTGATTCTGCGGAAAATGATTCCTGTGATTCACCACTAGAACCAAACAGTCCCCTATATGGATTTTCAGAGAGAATGGATCCTGACAGGTTAGCTGATGGGGTTTGTAAATCCTACATGTTTATTGAACTTGGAAATTTGGAACCTGTGATGCTTCATGTTCTTGTTGCAAGCATGCATTACAAAGAAAACTGAGTTATTTTAAATTTCTTCTGTTGCAGTGCTGAAAGAGATGAGAGTCTTCAGTTCCGAGGGAGATTTGATGTGCCCTCGAATGTACAAGGTCCTTCATTGCGAAATATGATGTTGCGACCTATCACTTCCATTGAAAGAAAACTGAGGTAATTTATATTTCCTATCTTGACAAGTTCAACTGTAATTCTTGAATGACTTGTTATGACCTTCTGTACGCTTTTTTTATTCTTATAATTATTCTTCTCATTAACTTCATCCTATTATTGGGCATTTTCTGGATTTTTTGAAAGTTCGGGAGACTCTGAGTTATTTGTTATTGAATAACTTTTTGAATCCGTCAGTTTATCACATAGTGAACCCAACATTGCAACTTCATTTTGGCGCCGTAGTCGAAGAAAGGCCATTGCTGAACAGCGGACTGCTAGTTCAAGGTTCTTCTTTATCCCAATGTGTTTTGTAATAATGTCTTTCAGATTCAGTTTTGTTTGTTTTGAAGATTCAGAACTCCCCATTGTTAATGATTATAGATCATGTTTTGGTGTGAGTCTAGAATCATAGAGGCACCGTTTGGTGACAATTGGTCTAGTAGGAACTTGATTCTACTGAGTTGTTTTTGTGTGCACATCTAATTTTTTGAGAGCTTGATATCGGAGGAGCTTTGTTCAAAATGTAGTTCTAACTTCTATTTAATTGCTTGAATGTGTATGACTAAGTTTTAAGACCATATGGGTTTATCTATTGATGGTGAATTGAGCGGTTGCTTGTTATACTAACCAATCCTTAGTTTACATTGTGAGGTTATAGGCTTCAAAGATATATGGTATGTGGTGTTAAAGGATCAGTTCCTCTTTCTTTTAATTTTTCGTCCTTTTTCAATAGCTTATGTTTCTACATCTCTCTATGGTGGCTATGGAGACCAAATTTTGTGCCTCTGTGTACATCCTGATTGCTTTTCAATCCCAAGGGAGAGATGGCTTTCTTGCATACTTCAGTTTAGGTTGGATAATAGGATTAAGTTTGTTTTACAGTTTTATTTTCATTTGAAAGTGATACTATTGAAGAAGCGTCTTGTGGGAGGGATGGGAAAAAATTGAAAATATACAAGCTAGTTTGACAATAAGCTCAACCTGGCTCTCCAGGAATTCTGCTGTAGAGTTTCTGTATGTATTAAGTAAAGTGCAGTGATAAACTTTTTTTCCTGCTGCTCGGTTTTCTTTTTCTGAAGATAACAGAGTTTTGCAGGTTTAACCTCTCTATCTATCTATCTCTCCCTCTCAAAAATTTGTCCTGTCTAATAGCAGAAATTATATGGTCTGCACCTCTCAAGAGTATTTCAGGACTTTTTTGGTCTGGTCTCTTCTTTACAGATGGCTTATTGTAAGAACGTGGAATAATGATCGTAAATTGCTTCTTAATGGTATTAAATTTGTAAAAATGTTCAAGGTAATTTGACCCGGAGCTAGATATTGATTTTTCAAATTACTTATGCCAAATGGAGTGTTTGTGTGTGCGCATGCGCGGCATGCTTCTGGGCTTGTTCCTCTGGATAGATGACAATAATACTAACAAGCACTAAAAAAGAATGCTGTGTGTACCAATTTCTCTATGATATTTTGATCCAAACCATGATATGTTTAGAGGAAAAGGATAGGCAAAATTTGACCCTGATATGCCCTAACATCTGAATAACTTTGATAATTTAGTTTTTCTTGGGTATGGTTGCTGAATTGTATTCTCAACCTGTTTGTATTTTTTTTAATCATTCATTGTTCAACACTATTAGTTAGTGGACATGTGAGTAAATGCAGATTCAGTATCTTATTATGGTTATAAATGCTGCAATAGTGAAAGGATAATTTATTTCGGCTGATGGAAAAGCAGTGACCCTAAAATATAGGTGACTGAATTTGGCAGTGTTGTGGACGTTGTAAGTAGTAATGACGGGTTTGATGAGATAAAATTTTGTGGTTGCTTCAGGTCAGTTCCTTACTAGGGTTTCTTGAATGGTTATCTGTATGATTATCCTTTTTCTTTTTTTACACTAATCCACTGTCTTAAAGCATGGGATGAGAAAGTTAGTCCAGTATAAAAGTAAGTTTTGTTGGTGGTCACACGATGTGCCCAAATTTATTAGTGACCTAAATTATCGAGGCCGTAAAAGTAAAATTTTGTGACTATAAATTTAAGATTCAATCAACACGTATATATGGTGCCATATTTTCTCTTAATCTCCCAATAATGCCAATAAGATACTGAGTTCTTGGTGAAGTACATGGTCTATATCAATGGTGACAGTTTCAATTTTCCAGGTATATTGATGCTATTGTTGAGAAAAAAAGATTTAGCTTCTTTTTCTTTTGCCATATAAATAACATGCACACTTATAGAAATGCTTGCACTTTTTCCTCAAACTTCAATTTTCTGCTCAGATGTATTTTTTTTTCATTTATCTGGTCTCCATGATTTGCCATGATTTTGTGTTTAATTTGCTGGGTAGGATGTCTAAAATTGGTCCAGAATCGCTTTTTACTCTTTAAGTCGTGTCATTGCATATAGTTGTCATTGTAGTTATTTCTTTTTATCTTTTTTGGTTTTTCAGTCCAGAGCATCCTTCATTTCGAGCACGTGGGCGGTCCATGCTCAGTGGTGATAGGAAATCTTTTAGAGATTATGCTGATGACATGCCTACCTCAAGGTTTTACATCTATTGATCCTGTTGTACCCCACTATATGAAAACTGAATCTTTGATGAATGCTTTAGTGAATTATCCACAATTTTCTTGTGTACTGAGGCAATGGATATTAATTCAGGTCTTATTCCTTAACCAATGAACAGTATTGAGGACCTCAATATTTTCATGTTTACAAGATTGGGAATGGAGTTGTATCCTGGGAATGACAATGCCCAGGGCAATTTTATGTGGTTTTTGACCATGTTTGCTTAACTGACATGACATAATCACTAAATCAAACCATGCTTGGGGCCCAAAAACTATCCCTTGTTCATTCAGTTAGCCAGAGAAAGACCGGGAGAATGCAAAATTGATCCCTCAGTGACATGAGGTTTTCAGTTCTATGCAGATGAAAAGTGAAAAACATTGGAATGGACTTCATTCTATCAACATGCATTAGCTATATTTTCTGTGTTATCTTGTTAAAATGTTATTATATTCCACTCATTGTCTCTTCTACTCAATACCATTAAACTTTAAACTTCATCAATTGTACTTGGATCATTTGGAGATAACTAACTGATATAGAAGTATAATATGCTGAGCTAGTTTCATTCCTAAGAGGTTTGATGTTATTGTCTGATGAAATTTTGTATTTGTGTACTTTTGTGTGTTATTAATTTTTTTTAGCTTGTATGTGATGTTTCTTTCACAGCTCAATCTACATATCCTTAAAGAAATATATCTGTGGTCTGAAACTACTTGTCTTCAATTCTTTATTGTAGCTACAGGTCAGATGGTACATCAACATCAGAAGCTCGTAGATTAAGAAGAAGAAGCATTAGTATTACTCCAGAGATTGGTGATGATATCGTAAGGTTGATGTTTATTTCATTATTTTCAAGAGAAATGTTTGCTTCATTATGAATTGTTAATTTCACAGCATTACTCCATTGTGGTTAAACTGATGTTTTCATCCATGTACTTTTGCATTCATCTGTTCTTATTGGTTACTTTATAAAAAAAATATTGTGGTTAATAAACTTTTTCTCTTTGAATTTTTTGTGCTTTGCACCTTCCATTTGATTTTGATTGTTTGGATCAATGTCTTTACAGTGCATGTTCTTATATTAGAGCCAAGTATTTGTTGAAAGTATCTGAAAGTTAAATGAGAAAGAGGTCCCAGGATTCAATGAAATTGTAATAGGAGGACAAAAGCCAACGAGAGTGTTCTCAAAGCTGGAAATAAGCTTCATTAATTGACCAGTAAAATGGGCATTGATCTCTGACACTCTGAAGTGCTTTGCTATCATAGTTTGCTCATGTGAGGAGCCATGGTGATGCGGACATCATTAGTTAGTTTCCTAGATTCTCTAGTTTTCCAGATTTCACTAGGATTTTAGTTTCCAGATTCTAGTAGGATTTTATTTAAGTTTCCTAGTTTATTTGAATTAGTTCCTTGGTGGATTTGGATTTCTGTTTTAGTAAGGGATTTTTATCCTATTGTCTCTAGGTTTTAGTTTGCTATAAATACCCTACCCTCCATGTAGTTCTTTAGAGTGGAGTTGTTGAGATATAAAGAAAAGTTTATTTTCCAGAGATTGGAGACTTCTTTGGTGCGAAGCCAAACCCCTTGGTGCGAAGCCAAAACCCTGGAGTGATTCCAGACCTATCCTTGTTCCTTCTATGTTCTGTTTTCCATTGTTTTCGCTTCCGCTAAACCACCTAAATCTACAATTCACCTGTGCCCTACATCACATGGGAAATTGCCATGAGGCAAATGATGTGGTTCATTTTTATTCCCTGAAGAAAAATATCTCATTTTATAGTTTATGCTTCCTCATCTACTATATTATATCACTTAATGTTACCAGATTCATCTCTAGGAGCATGTGCAGCCATGGGAATCAATCTGTCAAGAATATATAGTTTTCTAATACAAAAGATTGTGTCACAGAGCCTTATAGGCTTAAGGGCTTTTGACCGTTGTGGTGAGGATAGTTTTAAGTTTTCTGAGTGGTATCAAATTATATCTTGTCCTACGATATAAAGACAGACTGGGGCGGGGGGAAGGGGTGTCTGTAGTACTCTTGACAGAAATGGATTGAATATGGTGAGTAAGAGGGATTGACAATTATCTAACATGGATTAACTAAAAGAAATTTTGGGATAGTGATGCAAAATTTAGAGTACCTAGAGCTAAATGGTAGCAAATCAATTGCAGCACCACAGCAAGCATGCCTACTTTTTCTTCACTATAACTTGTTTTACATGTACTCTTTAGGGTGATCCATCTTCGCTGGTCTGGTATTTTGTACTAAGTGGTGCTTGTTTTTCTCTGATTAGTTGGGTTTTTTTTTTCTAGGTCGAAATCATATTTTTAGTTAGGTTTAGTATGATTTTGCTTGTAGTTTGAACTTCCATTCCCATTTAAACATTATTTTTCTCATTCTACAAAATTCTCATTTCCTATCAAAAGAATTTTTATTTTTTATCATGAAGGTTATTTACAAAACCTCGAAATCTATTATGAAGATTATTTACAAAACCTTGAAGTGATACGATTCCAAAACTAGTACACTTATATGCTGCTTAACCAATATGGACTAGTCAGTGGCCAAATTTCATTCTTAAGCCAAGTTCCTTGTAAACCTGATATCTAGCCAATTTGACCTCTAGTGTACGTGTTCACATGGAGACATTCATAAGCTCTGGATAGAGAATTATGCCAGAATCCGATGGATATTTTCAAACCAGTACAACCCTTGGACCATATTAGTTAGGCTAGTTTGCACTTGTTTGTATTTTCAGTTTTTCACTTGGGTTAATTGTTGAACTAAAAAAAATATTTTTTGAATGGTGAGTTGACTACTTCAGTTTGCTGGGACTGTTGAGGTTTCTGTACACTTGGTATATGATGTGCTACTCTTTTTTCTTTCTTAAGGCTTATGTTTTCTTGATTCTTTTTAAGTTTTATTTTATCAGATCTTTGGATATGTTTCTATAATCAGTAACTGGAGATCTATTGAACTATATTAGGGCTGTACGAGCGATGAATGAAACATTGAAGCAAAATCGTCTTTTGAGAGAGCAGGGTGATGATGACAGAAACATTACTTCTGGTCTTCAGAAAAATGTACGTGTTTTTATTGCAGTAAACCACGTCTGCATGAAATAAATGTTTGTTCTTTTGTTTGTTAGTTTTGTTTCTGTAGCATCTTTACTATGCTTTCAGGTAGCTTAAAATTCTGTATATTCATAGTCATTGTGAAACACTATAATTTTGGAATTTTATTCTCACACACACGCGCACACACACACATATATATTTTTCAAGTCTTCATTCATAGATCATCCTTAAAAAATTAGCCAAATTGAAAACAATGAAGATGTTTAGTTTGACCAACAAAATAGACGAATACAGTGCTTCAAGAAAATACTAAAATAACAACCATTAATTGAGTGGTCAAATTAATTTGAACTCAAGTGATTTTTTGCAGAGATGATCTTTGAAGGAATACCTATAAAATAGACTGTTCAGATCATTGAATTTCAATTCAGATGTCCGGATGTTATTATCGTGCGGACGCCATTGTAAACAAGGAGGAAAGCAAGGAGGAGTAGTAGGAATACCTATAAAATAGACAGTTTAGATCATTGTATTTCAATGCAGACGTCCGGACGTTATTACCGTGCGGACGCCATGTATTTTCTACTACTCCCTGCTTTCCTCCCTGTTTACATTGGCGTCCGCATAGGAGAAGAATGTATACATACTAGAATGACCGCTTGTTAATCAGTCATTAGATGCTTGGCATTTTTGACTGAGTTTGATCTTGCATCCAACAAATTCAGTTGCAGTGTCTTGCATTGTGATCCCCTCTACTCATATGTAACCTACTTGTGAACTTTTACATTACCTCCACATCCAGTGCACAAGTACTCTTGGATGTTTATCTCATTAATGTATATAATAACCCCTTTCGTGATTAGTGTTCTAGTCTCGTTTCCCTGTCTACTGTTGGTTATTAAACTAATGAATGCTGCTTAAAGCCTAAAGGGAACAAAATATGCCTGATCAACCTTACCGGGAAACATGCTTGCAATTTATAACAGGTGTAACATTAATTCAATGCAAACTTGGTGATGAGATAAGAAAAAAAAATTGATAATGAATATAAACCAGAGAAAATATGAAATGGACTGTTACTGAAAATAAGAAATATCTAACTAACAACTTTGGTTGACTACCCTCCCAACCCTAGGTGAATGCGAGAATTACATAGGCAATAAAAATTAATTAAATTCCACTGTTACATGATAATTCTAATTTTCATTCTAAAATTGCCATTTTCATTGATCTTATTTCATTAAATTCCACTATGCAGGTTGGATAGATGATTTTCACTCATCAGATATTAACAATTTTGTGCTTATTTTATTTTTTTGTTTTTAATTTTTCAATTGTCCTTGTACTCTTTAAGAGATTTAGGAAGAGTCATTAGAACATTGTTAGTTTTTATTTAAGAAATTTATTATGAAGCTTACAATGTCAGCTTATGATTGAAGACTGCTTTATGTTTGTTTCCCCAGGACCAAATCAGTTCTCAAAAAGCAATATCGTTACCTTCATCACCACATCAATATAGGAGTCAAACGTCTGAGAGAATTGGACCTTCTGAATTCACGAGAAATGATGAATTGGTCTTAACATGGAACAGAATTCTTGAGTCCGCCACGTGTGGTAATAAACCTCTATTGCCTTATCAGGAATGGAATATTGATTTCTCAGAATTGACTGTTGGAACTCGTGTTGGAATTGGTAAGAATCACTTCTATATCGTACATAGAATACTTCACTATCACTATATTGTTGGCTTGAGAAGTGTGGACCAGGTTAGTAAAGAGATATAAGTATTTATTCCTAATGTGGACAATTAGGAGAATAAGTTAGGAGAATACAAGATAGGTCTGACAAAAAGTAATAGTTCTGGTCCTCTTCTAGAGTTTTGTATGCCCCTTTAGACCAATGGTAATTGCCTGAGAACGCCTCTGAAACTTCAGGCTGGTTTTTTACATGCCACATGTCCATTTTATCCTTGAGATGCATAAGGTTTTGTGATCAAAACTCCCCAAGCCAAAAAAAAAAAAAAAAAAAAGGAATATACAAAGAAGCTCCACTTTTTTTGAGGAAAAGAGTAAATTTTCAGTTATAATTTTTTTTTTAAAGAACAGTTTTAACTGATTGTGCTAATTTTGGTTGTTCATTCCATATTTAGGGTTCTTTGGAGAAGTCTTTCGAGGTGTTTGGAATGGAACAGATGTTGCAATAAAGGTTTTCTTAGAGCAAGATCTAACTACTGAAAACATGGAAGACTTCTGCAATGAGATATCCATTCTTAGGTAATTTCTCAAAGATACCTTGATTTTTGTATTGTGTTTACGGCACTTTGCGGTAAGTTTTTTTTAAAAAAAATTTGATTGATGATATAATTTTCTAATGTGCTTTTTTTTTCTTTTCTTTTTTTCCATTTTCTTTTGTATGTGGGTTTCCAGCCGTCTTCGGCATCCAAATGGTACTTTCTGTTCTAGTTATTTATGCATTCCATTTTCATTTATCTATGATTGTTGTATAAGATGGTCATATAGTAGATATTAGATCCACACTGATACAAAATTGCCGTTGTCTGCAGTTATTTTATTTCTAGGTGCATGCACAAAGCCTCCACACTTATCAATGGTTACAGAATACATGGAGATGGGATCCTTGTATTATTTGATTCATTTAAGTGGCCAGAAGAAGAAGCTTAGCTGGCGAAGGAGACTAAAAATGTTGCGTGACATATGCAGGTCTGTTCACTCTGCCTATGGATATTTATGCAAACCATTTGGCTTCTACTAATATGCGTTCTGTTCCAAGAATACTCCTAAAATCCAGTTAATTTCACACCTTTATAGGGCATAAATTTATCTGAGTTATTTTTGGCTCCTTGGAAGAATTTATTATGGATCTTTTAAGATTGCAATAGCACGAAGCTTTCAACGTATTGTGATCAACATGTACCAGTCATATTGCAATAAATTCCATATAAGTACTATGACACCATCCATGCTACATTTAAAGTGCTGGTTATGTGAAATGCACGCTTGGAACTCAGTAGTACCAAATATACCGAAATTGAAAATGAGACAACGATGTAGATGAGCAGTTGAATAGGAGAGTCAATTATGGCTGAATGCATTTTTAGGACTTGTTGGTAGTAAAACAGGGGGCAAGACAACATGAGTTTCCATCTGCTCTATGGTCATGTGCCGTGAAACCCAGCTGTTAATGCATGATGGGTCCCTAACTTGGTGCAGTGTGTCTGTTTGAAAGAGGGATCATGGTGATTACTGGTTGGTTAGGGGAAAATGTTAGAGCTTTAAGTAAATGGTTAGAAGAGATTAGAAATAAGATTTATGTACCTAACCTAAATGGGAAGCTCAAGGGTTCAGGTTGATTTAGTGCTCTAACCTTTGTCATTTCTTATAGAAGGTGGATCTATCTATGGTCACTCTCAGGCCTGCCTGTTATTTGTTCTTGACTGCTGTGAATTGAATATCTTTTTAACACACACGTTTTTTTAGAGGTGACTGTTTGTAGATCTAATCTCTGTGTTTATTCTGGAAAAGAGGAAATCATTATTATTATCTGAATCTTGAAATCGTTAAAACATAATAATAATAAAATTATCTGAATCTTGAAAAACAAACTGACGTGTGTTTCCACTTATCTTAGGCTTTCAATACCTAAATTCAGATGTACTAGCTGCTAAAAGATGAACAACGTTAGCTCTATATCTTTCTAAGGCACCTAATTGACAGTTTCTTAGTCATTATCTAACATGTTATCAGTCTGATTAAGGTATCAGATGTTTGCATTGGCTAATGCTTGAAATGTTCTTTACTTCTCTTTTGGGGGTCTGGAATTTTTTTTCTCCAAACGTTTAACAAAGTGGCACAAAACAATTTGATCTTTTATAATCTCTATTTGCGTGAAACTTCTTGGAATTTGAAAAAAATTAGAAGATTCTGTATAAGATACTGCCATAGGATGAACTCCAGTGGCATATTTCAAAGCATGACTGTAATATTTGCTAAGAGAATTTGGCATTTCGTGAGATTTCCATATAATTTAAACATGGCTCTTGTACTTTCAAGCGAAAGCATTTGATAAATTTGTTCAATTTATTATTATATTTTTATTTTATGTGAGTGGTATAGATAAGTAGTGACTGGAATCTTTTGTTTGCAACTAAAGGGGGTTGATGTGCATGCACCGGATGAAGATAGTTCACCGCGATTTAAAAAGTGCAAACTGTCTCGTGAATAAACATTGGACTGTCAAGATCTGTGATTTTGGGCTCTCAAGAATAATGAACGAGACAAACATGAAGGACTCCTCGTCTGCCGGAACTCCAGAATGGATGGCACCTGAACTTATTCGAAATGAACCCTTCACCGAAAAATGTGATATTTTCAGCCTCGGGGTGATAATGTGGGAGCTCTGCACTCTAAATAGACCGTGGGAAGGTGTTCCACCAGAGAGGGTATACATCGTCTGTTTTTATTTTACATGGAACGTTTCATTCTTGTTCTGAATATGTACCTTGTAGAATCCAACCATCTAGCATTTTAAGAAGGCTATAACTGAATTCTTAGCTTTTCTTCTATGCAGGTAGTTTATGCTGTTGCCAATGAGGGTTCCCGATTGGAAATTCCGGACGGTCCACTGGGCAGGCTTATTTCGGGTGAGCAGTTGCTTAAGCTTAATGAAAATGTGAAGAAGTTGATACATTTTTTCATGATTTTTCATGCATTATCAGGCTTCCCAAGCTGACACATTTACCTTTTGTTTTGGGTTTTATTACAGATTGTTGGACAGAACCGGATGATCGGCCAAGCTGTGAGGAGATACTCTCCCGCTTGTTAGACTGCGAATACTCACTTTGCTGATACAATCTTTGTTTCTTGTGTATAGAAAACATGGTAGAGGTGTTGCATTGTATTCTCGGCTTAAGGTTGTATTCTGCTGTCAATTTCTCAATCATTGTAAAATCATAAATTTGGCTTTTTTTTTTACTTTTTATGTTCTCCGTTTCGCATCTTCCTCCAATGTTGCTGCGACTCCGCTTTTTTGTGCAATCAAAAAACAAATGAGTTTGTTGAGAAGCTTGGATTTTGGCTTTTATTCTTGTTACTTCTGTTATCTGCAACCATAAACAGCAGGAAAAACGACAAAGGAAAGTATTATTTGATGGAAATTTCAAAATGATAAAACAGGCATGAACAAGATTTTCAGAACTCTTACATTCCTCTTACAACTATTTTTTTTCTTAATCACATTAGTTTCATCTTCAGTCAAGGATAGGCCGCCTGTTGAGTGCTTTTTCAAAGCGACGGCACGAATCCACCCTCATCTCTGTACTCATTTCGTTTTCTGGTGCCGGATAGTAATCCTCCCTCAGCTGCACATCCCTCAAGTTGCAGTTCAAGCTTGGAATTCTCACCAGGAACATCATGAAATGCTCATGTGCCGTGCCATGGATGAAAAGCTTCCGCAATGTCAGGCATTCTGACAGCAACCCAGCGGCCGGAAGCCAAAGACTCCTCTGGTTTACGTCCCGATCCTGCGGGGGCCAGTAATCGAGTTCACTGAGGCTCAAGCTTTCAATCCCACTCAGGAAGAACCTCTCCCAAAGACTCAGGTCCATCTGCCCCGGGGGTGCAGTAAGTGCATAGCCAACTGTATCACCACAATCCAACTTCATCTTGGACAGCAGAGGATAGCCGGCGAGGCAGCTCAACCCAAAATCTCGTTGTGTGGGTTTCTGCCTTCCCCTGCAATCCCCTTCTACCCGGATCCGAATCTCCTCCAGATTGGGACAGTCATCGAGACCAGCCGTTGGCAACGGGGTCAGCAGCTCACCAACCCCAATCCAAAGTGAAAGATAATGCAACCTCTCCCAGCTCTCACCACACCAAAACCCATTTCCATTGCCATAGCCATATCCATTGCTTGGTGGCATATAGGAACAGTCCCCATCCAACCCCAACTTGCATTTCTTGCTGCTTCTGTGCTCATACTCAGCCGCCCAATTCAACTCCATGTAATCAGCATCCTCCCCATTCCGATTCAACACACTGGCTTCACTATTAACATCTTCTTGATCATTCACTTGATTGAGATCAAAATTGCGGGCATGCTCATCCTCCTGCTCCCAAACACAATCAATGTGGAGCCTTTGAATCCGATCACGAATCGGCTCCAAAGCCCGCAAAGAAGCAGCAGCATCCAAGTTTTTGCAACAAGAGATCCCAACATCAACCAGAGTCTTCCTTAACAAGCAAGCCATCGTCCTCAGCCCCTTCACCGTGATTCTCTTACATCCCTGAACCTCAAACTTGGCCAATTTGCAGCACCCTCTAGCGATCTCAATCAACCCCATATCCGTCAAATCAGCCGAGTTCTTGATCGACAACGACTCCAGCCCTGAACACAACGCAATGCCGTCTAGCTCGGACCCAATCGCAGAGCAAATCCCATGAAACTGCCCAAGCTTGAGAGCCCTCAGCCTGGGACACTTCGACCCAAGCACTTCCAACGCCAACCCACTGTCTCTCACGTTCTTGCACACATCCAACGCCAGGTCCTCCAACAGCGGAAGCCCCGAGAAGAAATCCACCAAAGCCGCGCGCCCAATCCGCGCGTCCTCCGACGTAAATCCGTCGTCGTTTGGATCGCCGCGGGCGTTGGCCAACGATGACGTATCGATCAAATGGACGACTTTGAGCTCCGGGCAGTTAGCGGAGATCGACAGCAGAGCCTCCTCGCCGACGAAGCCTATGTATCGGGGATCGAACATACACGCGATGAGAAGATGCTGGAGCTTAGGGCAGGCGGTGACGATGGATTTGATCTCGTTCGCTCTGAACCCCTCGGTAAACGACGTCGTCAGGAGATCCAGCTTGGTGAGAGATCGGGCCACGTTCGGGTGGGCCTCGAGGACCGGGGGGAGGTCCTCCGTCCAGTAGTAGAATTCCGACAGGTCGAGCTCGGAGAGCGAGTGGCATTGGTCGAAGAGAGGATCGAAGTCGGCGCCGGGGGGCGATTGTGGCCGTTGATGCCATCGGACAAGCTTGACGCGGCGCAATCCGGGCCACAGATGGGAGACGATCTGGACGGTGGAAGGAGATCGGGAGTAGACGATGAGGGAGTCCACGAATGGGAAGGCGGCACGTAGGCGTTGGGCCAGGAGGAGAGGGTCGGTGTCATTGGCGGCGGCGGAGGGTGAGAGCAGAGAGTGGCCCCACGGAGAGAGGAGGGAGAGGTCGAGGTGGGTGACGGCGGCGAAGCAGAGCGGGAGGTCGGGGAGGTCGCGCGCGTTTCCCCGTAGTGTGAGGGAGGTGCGCGTGGCCCTCTCCGTGCTCCGGAATTTGCGGCACGCGAGGGAGAGGGAGTTCCGGGTTCGGGTGCCGGATACCATCCCGATTATGGTCGAGAGTATGGCGTCCGGCAAGTCATTGATTGTGGTGGCGGTGGTCATGGTGGGTTTATGACAAGTCGTTTGATTGTTTAGTGTTGCTCTGTGTGTTTAGAGAGAGAGAGAGAGAGAGAGAGGAGTGAGATTTTTGGAACTGTGGATGGAAGATGGGGGAGGGAGGAGGAGTTAATGGCTGCTGGTGAGGGGAAGCGTCGTCGTTTAATGGGGGAGACCCACGTGAATACGATGTATGTTTATGGATATGAGGCGAGTATACTAGGCGCTGTGGGGAGCGCGTGGGAAGAAGAGTGACTTCCGTGTCCCGTGGGCCATTTTGGGTGTTTTGGATATGGGTGGATGGATGGATGCATCAATGGATAGGGAACACAATAAAAATCTTCACTTACTTTTGATCTTGAGTTTGAGCCTTCATTAAGCTCTCACGTAGCATTTAGTTTGGATAAGGACATATTCACACCTTTAAATCTTCAAAAAATAAAATGACACTTTAGAGTAATAGCATTTCATCAGTTGGTATCAATAAGTTGATATATTAGTTAATGTCCGTGGCATTATTAAGAAGAGAAAATAATTTCTTAACTTCTTTTTTCTTCTTTCTTTTTTCTTGTAATAGTATATGTAGTAGCAAATATTTTCGTTTCCAATCATAGCACGTCACGTGAGATTATCTCTTAAATTAATTAATTGAATCAAATCTTTTTTTTGAGAAATTCTACGATTGCATTTATAATTTAGCCAAAAAAGCCATTAGTCACAAAGGGCCAATACAAACTAGCCACAAAAGGATCATTACAATAACGGAGCGGTCTAATATCAAAATTAAGAAAATCAGGTATGTCTCTACTAACGATCAGGCAAGATCGAAGAAACTCTGGCATAGGCATCCCAACTAAGATTGCAAACTTAGAATAATAAAAAAAAAAGATAAAGTTTTAAAAAACTAAACCATAACAATACAAATAAAACTCTCACTAAGGAGAGATGAAAAGCTGTCACAAAAGAAGATGTGAAAACTACATAAAGAACCCAAAGAGTCTCTGCAACTTATTCCAAATATAAAGAAATTGCAAAAAAGATGGTGGTGGAGATCCGACGCTGAAATGCATGTGAAGATCCGACGCTGAGCCGCAGCCGCCTATAATGGTTGGATGAAAATCATAACAAAACTAAGAAAAATAGGGAAAACCCTTTGTCTCTGAAAATGGGGGAAGAGGTGAAAGGAGGAAGAGAGGAAGAGCAAAGGGGAGAGGGGGGAAGAACCATGGCTTCCTCCCCCCTTAAAGTGGAAAAGACTCTAAAAGTGTTTTTTGGGAGAAAGGGAGCTAGGGTTTCAATACTACATTTTTTGTTTCTTTTAGTTTCTTTAATTGAATCAATTTATTTGGCTAATTAATAAGATATTATCTTTATTTAATAAGATAATATCATTAATTCATATATTATCCTAATAAAGAGAAGATAATATCATTAATTCAGATATTATCCTAATAAAGAGATATAATCAAGTCCGACTCAATCTCTACGAATTTAGGTAAAGAATAAACTCCCCCTAAACCCTAAAATTTATTCTCTACGAAACCCTAGCCCCGAGGCTCCTAAAAATAAATGACTTCATTCATCATTTAAGGTACGTCGAAAAACCTACATCTATACCTACGCCGAAAAACCTTCATCTATACCTACTTCGAAAAACCTGCTCCTAATACCCGAGAAAAATACCCGAAACTCTCTCTCTCTCCACTCTCCACTCTCCATATTTTCTCCACACAGCTACGGCCACCACACACGGCTATAGCCACCCAGTTCACACCATACATACAACTCCGTACCCTTTGCTTAGCTATTGTTTTCCTACAAACACTCAAACTAACTTAGCATCAGAGGGCCTTTGGCCAACACCCCCCGAGTATGGTCTATTTACTTTGGTATTTTTTACAGGAATCGAGGAAGAGAGAAAAAGAAGATCGAAGGTTGAAGGATTTAGGAGCGAATATTCTCCCGCGAAATTATTTGCACAAACAGTATATTTCTAAACCCAAAACCAAATGCACAATTATTGCACTAACAGTAATTTTATTCTTTTGAGTTGGAATATAACATATTGTACACACGTCTCTCTTTGTATCTCTCTTATCACATGACTAATCATACGATAGGTAAATTTTTCTTAATTCGTTGGAGAGACAAAATTTCATGAGATAAAGACGCAAAGTCCCACATACTCTAATATGATTTCTCAAATCGTTAACGGAGACCAACACTTTTGGGCATTAACATAAAATTATATTTGTCTTGGAGGTGAACCCAAGTAGGGTTAAATCATGATAAAATAGATAATGTTTGTTGATGCCCAAATTTGGTTCAATAGCAAGACGACCTTTTTGAGATCGAGGTCAAGCAATTCGTCCAGAGCAGATTAGCATGACCAACCAAGTCGTCCTACAGAACTTACAAAAATAGAAGACCTAATGGTGGGTGACACCAGTGTGGTGCCGGTATGGCATCTGATGCTTAAGTCAATCGAGTGTTTGAGAGCAAACTGCACAATATATTGTGGTGCTTAGAATTGCATAACTTTGAAGAAGGGTCTTTTCAGCTTTTTATATCATCTTAGAAGACCTAGTCCTTCTCATAGTAGAACTCTAGAATAACATAGTCCTCCTCGAACTAGGACTCCAGAACAACCTAGTCTTCATCGAACTAGGACTCCATTTAGATAGGCGTCTTGGTGAACTTGAAGTGTCATAGTTTCTCTAGGATTATAAGTCCTCTTGGTGAACACCACGTAAATTAAGTTTATCTCAGCCTCACCCACAACTTGAAGCGTCCTAGTTTCTCTAGGATTATAAGTCCTCTTGGTGGACACCAAGTAAATTAGGCTAATGTCAGCCTCACCCACATGACCCAAGCTCATGGACCAATGTGCTTACAACCCCACCAGAGTCAAGGTGAAAAAATATATGGTGATCAACTCAACCCCAACTTGACCATTAGTATTTACCTGACCACCAGGATCCGAGCTCAGCTCAAGCATCTGTGTCTTAGCACAACTTGGCCTAGAGGTATTTTACCTCACAAATAGAAGTCTCTCACATTCAGGGGCGGCCCTGGAGTGGTGCAAGTGGCGCCATTGTACAAGGTCCCTGATTTTTTTAGGACCCCACAAAAAAAAAAAAAAATTTCCTTTTTATTATAGGAATGGTATATATACTTTAGCCAATTTGGCTATAGTTTTGTATGGGAAGTTGCATTTTCAATAGTTTGGCCAATTTGACAATATTAAATTATTAATTTTTTTTTTTTAAGAATGCTAACAACTTTCTCTCCTTTGGACCTTCTCCTTTTTCCTCATGACATGTGCTATTCTCATTACACTTAAAACAATGTCATTAATGCATTATACAAGCTAACTTTTGCTTTCCAAGTTTACCCTATTCAATTTATCTATATATATATATATTTTTTGACAACTTTCTTACTATCTTAATAAATAAATAAAAAAATTTTAAAAAAAAATTTAACGTCAGTTATTTTTGGGTCTTTGCTTCTTTTTTGTACAGGTTTTGGCTCTCGTCTAAGCCTTTTGCCTTGGGTTGTTATAAATGTTTGTCTTCATGACCATTAAAAAATAATAAAAATAGAGTAGAGCAACATATTATAGCCGTTTGTATAATATAGATGCAGACCACTCTTTCGTTTTGCTTTTGTTAATCTAAACTGTAATTTATTTATTTATTTTCATATTGAATTTCGATTTTGATGATTTTTTATTCTTTTCCTTCTATATATTTTATCTCAAGTCTATGTTGTTAGGGGATATTTTGGTTTATTTAGTAGTATAAAAAAAAATGCAATCAAGCAATTTCCTTTATTAAAAAAAAAAAAAGTTAGTCTGTAAACTTTGTACCATTGGGGTGCTTACGGATGTGAATGACGTCTTTTTTATATATAAAATAGAAAATTAAAATTTCTTTTGTGTTAAAAAAGAGAGGAAAGCAAACATTTTCTTTCAAAAAAATAACTTACGTTATAAATAAAAATAATTATTTTTTATTAAGATGTTAAGAGAGTTGTTTAAAAAAAAATTAATTAATTGAATAGGGTAAACTTGGAAAGTAAAAGTTAGTTTGTATAATGTATTAATGACATTGTTTTAAGTGTAATAAGAATGACACATGTCATGCGGACAAGAGAGAAGGTCCAAAGGAAAGAGTTAGAGAGAAAGTTGCTAGCATTCCTTTTTTTTTTTTTTTTTTTGTAAGTCTCAAATCGACACCATGAGTCCCCAAGTCTTCATAA
This sequence comes from Prunus persica, assembly GCF_000346465.2. Taxonomy (NCBI): domain Eukaryota; kingdom Viridiplantae; phylum Streptophyta; class Magnoliopsida; order Rosales; family Rosaceae; genus Prunus; species Prunus persica. The sequence continues at coordinate 10,069,128 of NC_034011.1, forward strand.
AAAAAGCTTGACGAAAGGACTTGGACAGTGTCATGGCTATGTCACCTCTTTTTTTTTTTTTTGGTTGAATCACATATTCACGATTAGGCTATGTCATGGGTCTTAATTATTTGAAATTGGGGGCGTCACTTTTTTTGCTTTTCTAATTTTGGTTTAAACGAGAGACGTGACGTTACTCAAGTCGTCGCATGTTTTTTACTCCTTTTGGTCTTTTGTGTTTATGCGGCCTTTTGCAGTTGTGCATAGATTTTCCCTAATGGCCAAAAACAAAAGAGAAAAGCTTATCCATTCTTGTTTTGGTACAAAAAGTTTAACTCGTGAATTATACATGTGAAGTTTAGGGCTACATAGCAAAATAAAGTTGTTATGGCTTTGGCCATTATAGCCCTTGGCTCAATTGATTTATTTATTTATTTTTAATTTTAGAATTAAGAATAAGAAAATGAGTCTAGTCGTGTCCTATAAAAATAGAATATATTTTTTATTTTTATTTTTATCTTTATTTAATGAATAGTTTCATTTGTTAATATTTTTCATTAACTAAGGACATTTTGCGGTATTTTGAATGTTTCACAATTTTTTGCATTTGCCTTTATATATATACAAATATATAAGTCATACCATAACCGAAAAAATAATTTAAAAGTCATACTAAAAAAATCGTAAAACTTAAGAGAAATTTTCTAAACTTGTTTTCAATCCAAACTCTTAAGTCACATCGCTTAACAAAATTAAACTTGTTTAATCTCAAGGAAGAGATCCTTGGATTCTTAGGCTTTTTGGTACAACACATAAAATGCCAGATCTAGAGGTAATTAAATTTCACATTTAGGAAAAGTGGTTGTCTTTTCTAAAGGTATTGAAATTCAAGGATATGACATGGGTTGGGTGCATGTTATCTACTACTTTGTACGTTTTGAAGTTGAAATCAATTTGCATCACTCATTTTGACTTATGAGCTAAATTCCAAAAATAAGGTACCAGATAATTCAAACAAATATACAAAAATCCTTCGCAAGATGAAGAGGCTCACGAGTCACGCGTGCTTGTTGTTTTCTTTTCTTTTTTTATTTTTTATTTTTTATGATTTGACTCTTTCTGTAATTTCGATAAATTTTGAAATGTCTATTATGATAATCCAACCATCAAACAAGTTCCAATTTTACAACTGATTTTTATTGTAGAGACGATTCTTAAATGATGATATAAAGTTAAATGATTCAAAAAATTAACTCTCATTTAACTTTTAGACGGTTCAGAATAATTTCGACATCGTGATCTGATCTATTTTTTGAATAAAAAGAGTCTTCTATTTAGTTAAACAAACCCAAATAATAAAAATCTATTGGACCACTAGAGATCTGCAAGGATAGGAATTGTAAGTGTGAAGATTGAAAGCACACTCAACAAAAGTTGACCTTAATACAATTCAATAGATTTGCTCAATAAAAAAGGGAAAGAAGAAAGAAGGCAATCTGTGTAAATGGACGGCAGTGGCATGACGTGTATCGTGTACTTAGAAGAAAAATCTACACCCATGGAAAAAGAGAGAGAGGCGTGGCAAATGCACAGGCACAAATACAATGAATGTATGGGTCCTCAGAAGCTGCGGGAAACACAGCTTTCTCACCATACATCTGGCATCAATACATAAAGAGTTGGTGAGTGGCCTCGGAGGAAAGGAAATGCTATTAAATTAAGCATGCATTGAATTCTCAGAGTTATATATTTTCTTTATTTGCGTTTTTTTTTTATTTTTTTTATTTTATGTTAAAGATGTTCTTATTTTAAGAAAACGATAGAGTCCAATAATTGAAGCTTTTATTATATTTCAAGAGTGATTTATGCACGAAGTATTCAGATTGGGAGCTTTTAGGTCATATAAAATGTACAGCAACAAAAATATTGTTAGTTAATGCAAGAATTATTTAGATTGGAACGGATTTTAAGGGAAATTACTTTCTATGTCATTTCTCAAGGGATGAGGAATGAAGATTCATTTTTCATGTTTAGTAATGCTAAGAAAGTAACCGGGAGATATCACTTTATTTCATTTTCCATGTTTGTTTTAAGTAGGAATGGAAAACAAAGTTTGTATAATTTTCCAATTATACCAATATTAAATCAAATAAAAAAAAGAATGCATTAAATGATATATATTATAATTCTAAATTGTTAATGTAGACAAAATAGTCATTAAAAATGTGCATTTAATGTTGGCTTATTTTTCTAAAATTTTTCATTATGAGGAAAAACAAAACTCAATAAGAGAGGAGGGTTTCACTTTCCCTCTACTTTCTTATGTGCCAGGCAACCATTTCTCATGCAGCCATGCTTGGACTTACTAAACATGAGAAATCACCATGCTTCCTTTCTTATAAACCAAACAGGACCTTAAAGCATGAAAGAAAGGAGATACACTAGAACCAAACACGTATACATCTCTTACATACTTTTATAGATTTGAGATATAAAAAAAAAAAAAAGACAAAAAGAAAATATTATTTTTGTTAAATTGATAATTAGGAAAGCTTCTAACCTTATCTCAAAGAAGGTAAGATTCTCTATGGATTAGGTTTTTGGTTATGTTTGGGGCCCAGAAAGACTGCCCATTTTGGATTTTTAAAAATGGATAAAATGTGAATGAAACTTTGGAGCAAACAAAGACATTCATATAATGACAAGTTGGCAATTAGATAGAATCTGATGTGTTTGCATCAGCTGGTGCCTCAGGCATCTATGTATTTGCACACCATTCTTTTATTTTATTTTTAATTATTATTTTTTTAATAGACATTTGTATTTTACATCTTGTCTTCAACTGAAAATTTCTAGGGCTACTTCGAAGTATATATGTTCTTGGGCTTCGAATTAATATAAATATTGGTTGAGCCTGGGCCTGAAAATTTCAAGATTTATATAAGTCAGAGCATGAAATCCAATGGGATATATGTTAGTGGGAGGTAGGTTCTTTTATTTTTATTTTTGGATAGTGTGAGAAGACTTTTAGATTTCCTAACTAGACAAGGAAAAAGTGGATCACCCTTGATATCTTGCATCATAAGAAATCTTGACTTCTAAGCAAGTCATTGTGCTCCAAGTGGGGATTGGCATGAATTGGTTCTTTTCTACGCTTTGCTTGATTAAGGACTTAAATATCTCACTTGTGCGATGTAGAACTCGAATAAACATAACAATAAAGAGAAAGCATATTGAAAAGATAACTTGTATTATTCATAAAATTGTGTCTGAATGGGCATTACAAGCTGAAGAAAGAAAAATAAGTTCGATCTGATTGAAAGACAACATAAGGAAAATGAATCGAACTGCGTGAAACTAGAAATCCTAGCATCAAAGAATGGATGAAGGCATAGCAAATAAAAAGAGATTCCTCATGAGTTTTCAATTGGAAATTAGAAAAGTGAAAGCAAAAATGCTATTGAGAAACTTGAGACCAAGTTGAATCTTGTTTGAGAGATTGATTATGTTTGTTGTTTTCAGCCTCATTTTTCTAATAATATAGTTCCACTTGATGGCATAGTGACAACAAGAGTATAGCTTGGCTATTAGAGAGTAGCTACCTATCAATCCTTGCTCAAATTAAGCAAAGCCCGCTTGAATTCGGAATGATGGAAGTTAGTAGAGAAACCAACAGTTTGTGTAGGATTTGGTTGGGTTTTAGACATAAGCTCTTAGACCATCTTCAACTAAATTTTCAGTTTTGAGCCAAAAAATTTTCAACTCATCTATTTTGGGGGGTGGAAATTTGAGAAAGGTGAAATTTGGGGTGGAATTCCAGTCCAAGTTTTGCCTAAACTAGTAATTTGTGCGGAGCCCAAAGCTCTATTTTGTAGCCCATGTGAAGAGGAAAAAGAGGTGGGCCCCACATGACAGCAAAGCTGTCTGGCCGACAGTCCTTTTGCGCAACACATGGCAACTTCAGGAGAGAAAGACGTTGGAATCCAACAGCTGAAAAAAACTGGATGGTTTTTTTTATTTTATTGCAAAAGCTGGGCTATACTTGTTTTTATTTTAAAGTGAAATTCTATTATGCTTTGGAATTTTAATTTTTTTAGGTTAAAATGTTCACAAAATTAAATTACGAAGGTTGAAACAAAAATAATGTCAAGAAAAATTAACAAAAAAGAAAAATTATGAGTTAATCATTCTTAAACAATTTAATAAAGTTGTGGACTCAAATTATGAGTCTGCAAGGTTGGAAGAAAAAAAAAATTTTAATCCTACAAATACATGAATAGTTGTATTTTAGAAGGTAAAAATTTGAGTTTAGTCGCAACATGATTAGAGATGGTCTTAAGAGCTCTTAACGCTCTGCTTAACATGTACTTTCAAGCTAAACCCACGTGAAAAATGGAAGCAAAACCCCCTTCTAATTTGGACCCATTCCCACATGTCCTAATTCCTTTGTTTTGGAAAACAAAGCCTCAGGCCCAGTTCACTACTTATTTCTTTTAAAGCCATGAACTTGGCCCATAGTCAATCCGACCCAAACAATATGCTAGGCATCATTTTACATTTACTTAATCACGCGTCATAATTTTGAAAGCATGCATTGCGTGCTGAGTAATGCTTCACTTTTCATTATCCTATATTTCTATACCACATTATGTGGCATCACTGACATGTCTATATTATATGTCACATCAATTAAATTAATGAAATGTATTTTAATTAAGACAATTAAAAAAATAAATACTGGAATAAATCATAAAAGAAAGAAAACATTAAATAATTTTAATTGATGTAGCTGTCCGCATAAAATGATATAAAGATGTAGTATATAAATATAGTAAGAGTAGCATTATTCTTGCGTGCGAGTAAGATTCTTAATTGTAGACATAGTTACCTTCTTCGTTTGATGAAGGTTAACTTTTTATACAGTCGTTGGGTGATTAGTTTCTTGCCATTGAAAGCCACCTGGCATATGCCTATTTGGTCTGTTGATTGGCTGTTTGACTTGGGGCGTGATATAATTAAGGGGTTTAATGCATGTGATATTTTCCCATTACATACATAATAGCCGGCCCTCGGTTTTCTAAGGCCTAGGGCAAATTTTCTCAAGTGTGGCCCTTTATACAAATTAAATATTAAAATTAAAAAATTTATTAAAATTATAAGAATTTACGAAAGATAAAGAAAAACACTTTGGGTCCTCATTAAAATTTTGTTTGAGGAAAACCTAATGGGACAAAACCCCAAACGAAAAAAAAAGAGTACCCCGCATAGGAAACATTGCATTCACAAATAAAAACCAGCTTTTGTTTGTTTAACAAAATATTTATTCAAAGATTCTTTGTAAACTTTGAGCAATTTTTTTTTTTTTTCGTTCTTTGTCTCTTGAGATTTCCAAAAGTTGTTTCTTAGGAACCATTTTTTAATTTTTATAATAAACATAACACAATAAAAATAAAAATAAAACTAATTAACAAAGAACAATAAAACTTGGATTTTGAGTATATTTTCTTCAACTTGAAACTTCCAATTATAAAGAACAAGAATAACATCCAAGTTTTCTGTTGAATCAAATAATAAAGAAAACAAATTAATTAATAAAGATATGTATTACAATTTACAAAATTTATACATCTATATCTATCTATATAAAAAAAAAAAATTACCTTCAAAGAAAGCCAATGGTCTAGCTTGTAGATGAGAATCACACAAAAACAAAAAAAAACAAAAAATGCTTGGGTTATGACCTTCTGAGAAGGTCTGATATGTCATGAAGGGTTTTTTCATCTTTTTATTTTTGGGCTAAGAAGGTTTTTTTTTTTTTTAAATAAAAAATAAAAATATTTAATGTGGAAGAAGGTTTGTTGATTTCCCCATGTTTTGTTTATTTTGTTTTATATTATATTATATAATTAATAATTGATTTTACTTCTTCAGTAAGTTTCTTGAGAATATAAAAAGTAATTGATTTGGCTTCCTCTTTGGTACAGGTATGGCTCCTTCTAGGCGGTTTGGCTTTTCTCTTTTATTATATATATATATATATATATATAATATACAGAGAGCTTCCATTGAGGGATCCCTCAAATAAGCTTATTTGAGGGACACTCCTTGTAGGCCCCACTCCAGATTGTATTTCACTAATCCAAACCGTCTATTTTGTAGATACTCATTCAAAGATCATCTCTACAAAAAATCACTTGAATCCGATATCATGTGACCACTCAATTGAGTTATTGAAATTTTAGTACTTTTCTTAAAGCACCGTGTTCATTGATTTTGTAAGACACAATTGGATGTCGAAACGGTTTCCGATTTGTCTAATTTTTTGTAAGGATGATCTATGAATGAATACCTAAAAAATAGATGGTTTGGATTATTGGGAAAAGAATTGTAGGGTACCCTAAAGGACGTCCCTCAAATAAAATTATTTGAGGGATCCCTCAATAGAAGGAGACTGTATATATATATATATATATATATATATATATATATAAGAGTCGGGAATGACAAAACAATAATATCTCAATTTCATGTAAGTATTTCTCCCACTCTACCCACTATGCTGAGCCCATACAACTAGTTACGCTTGGTGTTTTGTTACTTTTTAAAATACATAACATTATTTTATTGTTTTCTCCAAATTGACAAAATTCCCTGTATATAGTTGACAAATTATTGTGGGGAGGGATATAGTACACACATGTTTAAGCCCAACAATAGGATAGAGATGGGTGAAAAATGTAAGTTTGAAAAAATCCAAATTGGTTTGGTTCAGTTTGGCCAAAGAATTTAAAATTTTATATTGTAAATCAAAGCACGTTCAACACCATTTTTTTTAAAAAAAAAAATAAACCCGCATCAAACCAGCTCGACTAATTTGATTGATCGAGTTTATTAATTTGGGTTGGAAATGCCCAGCCCTTAGATAACATTGACGTTGGGAATGAAAATTGATGATTACATTGATTTTTTTATTTTTTTTCTTGAATACAAGCGATATTTTAAATTATAAGGGGATGAAGTTTCACAGACTTTAAGTCAAAGTTCTTTTTGGTTGAATTATGAATGCAATTTCAGAATTTTTCAAAAAAAAAGAAAGAAAAGACATAGTTGGCGATGGTTACATTGATTAATTTGCAATGTAGAGTACCAAAATGATCATCAAAACTAGGGTAGGCATCAAGACAAGAAAACAAGAACACTAAGTCGTATCGGACGAAAAAAATGGTGTTGACTAAGAAGTCAACAAACCAGCATCGAACTAACCGAATTGAGTCAATCGTTTGATGCCGATTTCACACCTTACAAAACTGGAGACCGGACCGACTGTGTATTATTATTATTATTATATTTTTATCTTTTTAAAAATTATTTAAGTATAATGTTAAATTTCTAATCCCATAATTAATTCCCTAAGCCTAACTTCAAACCACATCCCTTTTCTAGGCTCAATCATCTCTCTTTGCATGAAATTGGGTCATTAGTGAATTTTTAAGCACAAAAAAATAAAATTTTAGTAGGAATTTAAAAAATATAGTAAAAAAACCGAAAAACTGAAAGCCACACTAGAAACTAGGGGTGGGCAGGGTCAGATTTGGTCTGATTCTCACCTCAAACAAGAACTGGAATTGGTATTATTTAACCAGTCCGGTTGAAGTAAATTTTTGTTTAAAAACTAGCCGGTTCGATTTTGACCGCTTCTAATTTTGAACCAAATTATTAAAAATTTGTAATAAAATAAAGAAAATACAACTGGTCTGATTTGGTGCGATGTGAAATTGAAGCCAAAATCAGTTGAAACCGGTTCAGTTCAATTTGTTGACTTTTTGGTAAATCAATTCTTTTTTATATGTTTTTTTTCCGCCAGTCTGATTCGGTGTTCCAGTTTTTCGGTCTAGAATGCCCATAGCAGCCAGAAACGGTTTAAATCAAACCAATCAAAAAACTGGACTAAACCCCACAAATTGAATAGTAACAATTGTAGTTTAAGATAAAAATCTAACCAAACTGGACCGCGCCCACCCTAATCAAAACCCCTGTTAATAAACTGTTTATCGTTTTTGTTAGCCCATGATTTAACCAAAGAAAACGCGTTAAGTTAGTTACCAGAAAATGACAGACTAAAATAATTGATCCAGGATAATCAAGTTCAGCACTACCACCAATTGTAGAAACAGTCCTCGCACCACGTGACGAGATCTCCTCCTTCTTCCCCAACCCCACACCATTTTAAACCCTATTCCTCCTATCTCTCTCTCTCTCCGTCTCTCTCGAGCTAAGATTCGCTTTCTCTCTTTAGATTTTGATCTAGATCGTTTTCAGGTACGAATCCTTGACGCCCTATGTTTAATTTTTTTAAATTTTGTAAATTTAAGTTGCATTTCCAAAGATTTCTTTTGCTTCTCATTCTCCAAAATGTGATGATGGATTTGTATTAAACCACAGCTCGATCAGATCTAGATATTGAAATAAATGTGTAATTGAATTAATCATTAGCTCACTTTTAATATTAATTTTTTATTGTTGTAGAATTTTCACCAAAATTTTCGTTTTTATATTGTTCAATGTTTTATAAACATGGATGAAATTTGTTCAGAATATTAATTTTTGGGTTTTGTTTTTTTCTAGTAGACAATAAAGGTAACTGTTATTGTCATTATTTTTCCATAATTTTCAAGGAAATTGAGGTTAATTGAGATCTATACACATGATTTTAGTTTGCACTTGCTGGTTTTAGCTGATTGAACTTTCTTTGAAGGAACTATGGACCTACTTGAGAAATAGAATGAATGAGATATTCTTAGAGCATTGCCTGGAATAAGTTTGGGGGTTTAGACCATGTAGGTTTCATGCCAAGGAGATTGTCTAAAATCTTTCTGGTTGACAGTGTCTCCTTTTTAATGACTAAATTGCCAATATACTTATGAGAGTACTAATGTTAGTATTGAATTGTTTTTCTTCTGAAATTATATGTCTCTAATTCATTGAGTCTATTTTCTCTTATTTTAATGTGCTTGCAAAATGGGGGTTTATATTTGATGCATTGTGAATTAACTTCACGGGGTACTTGTTGATGACATATAAATAACTAGTATGGTGTTGCAGCTGGTATTTGCTAGGGTGGGGTGAGGACTTTATTCTGGGAATGGAGGATGGCAAAGAGCAGCGAGTGGATGAGTCTGAAAAATCATCGCCACAGGAGGTTGTGTTCAAACTCTGGTTATGCAAGATGCATAATGCCTGTTTTTTTGTTTTTTTGTTTTGTGTAAGCTTATTTACTGCTGAGGAAATTCGTATTGAAAATTATTTGTACAGAAATCGTTGTATTGATATAGAGGTTTGACCAAAGTTTATTCTTTTCTTAGGAGGAAGCTATAAAGAAAAAATATGGTGGCATTATTCCCAAAAAACCACCACTAATTTCCAAGGTGATTTTTGAATTGGATATTGCTCTCATTTTATGTCTGTGGTTCCAGTTATAAAGTTTGTACTAGATTTTATCTGAGACTTTGAATTTGATCTCAGGACCATGAACGTGCTTACTTCGATTCTGCTGATTGGGCTCTTGGAAAGGTACTTTTCCCAGCACTGTAGATTAACTTTTTAATTACAACAGTGGGAAATCTCTGCTATGTGAATTACTTCATATCATTTGATTCTTTTTGGATGATAACAGCAAGGTGTTGACAAGCCAAAAGGACCACTTGAAGCCCTTCGGCCAAAATTACAGGTATCGTTCCCATTTTCAATTGAGGTTGTCTCCACTTTTAACTTTCTGTTTTGGCTGTCCTCTACACATTTTCAATACTTTATATTTTGTCTTAGATGATAGTTTGCAGGCTTCTTGAGCCAAGTTTTGTGGCATGTTGGGAACTCCGTATTTAAAAATATACATTCTGTCATGTCAACTAGTTGACTGCTATGAACTGATTACCTGTGCTAAAAAGTAGATGAAATTACTTGACTTTATTATTGGTGGTTTGGTTGAATATAAGTGCTGTTCCAATGTTTTCATTAGGCCATAACTAGGGGCAATGTAGATTAGATCAAGCTTTTGGATGAGATGGCAAACTTTTATTGGGCCTGATGACATTTTATAATGTTTTCCTTAAAATATTATACTAACGTCCACCAAAGTATATTGGTTTAAGTTTAATGCAACAGATGATGCTGTTCTCTTTCAGAATTATTGCATATATTATAGCACATGCCAAATAGTGGCATTTTAAGCACACTGAAAGAAGTTGCTAGAGTTGGAACACTTCCTGTATGGATAAAGAAAAAAAAATCAAGTAGATAAACTCTGCAAAAGAATCCTTTTTTTTTTTTTTTCGATACATGATTATTTCAATTGATGTCAAACTGATATTCCCCTCCCCTCCCCTTCTTATGCGTTACCAGTTTTACGGAAGAAACGAGATAATTTACATATTGCGTTGTTCTCTTTAGTTATTTTTCGGCCTCTTTAATGCTCTTTTTCATGCTTCAGCCCACACAGCAGCAAACACGATACAGAAAGTCTCCATGTGCTCCATCAGATGGTGAAGGTATGCTAATCTTTAGAACTCTGTAAATCTGTTTCGGCTAGGTACTTAATCTTTCCATATTGTTTTTCCCAACCAGAAGAAAAGTTAAAAAAGAAAGAAAAGGAAAGCCATTTACCTTTTTGTTCGAATTTATGTAGATGGAGGAAGTGCTCCTTCTGAGGATTCAGCTGCCAATGAATGAGAGTGCTTTTGGTCTTTTAATCCTCTGAGACCTATCAACTGTTGTTATGGTACCTATATTGGTGATGGATGATATTCTGTTGTTCCTGAAAACAAACTTGGTGAAGATGATGTGAACTTAAGCTATAATGAAAAAAGAGAAATGCATTACACCAACATTACTACAGTTGAAACTAATCCATAACTTCTGGTGTTCCAAGTTTTGTTGTGGGACATTATTGCTTTCGTTATTAATGATGGAAGAGCTATTTGCAAAATTCTAAAAATTTATGAGTTTTCAGCTCCGTATTTAGGGCTTAGCTTAAGACTGGATTCTTCTGTCATAAAAAAATCCGGTTAACGTGTATTGTATTCTGATAAATGCATTTTAGTAGTTTCATAACAAATCTTACGGTTTAAAATTTTAAATTTACATAAAAGTTAAAGAAGTCTTATGCATTGCTGTGGTCGTTGTAATTTGGGGTGTGTTTGTTATAGAATCAGAAAGAGTAATGCTAGGGAGATTACATTATTATACTACATTGTGTTTCATCTCTCTGATTTAAGTAGGGTCCATGAATACAAAGTATTTTGCAATCGGAAAATCATATTATGTTTTTGGAAACCTGAAATCCAATTTAATATTAAAAAAGGGTGTTTAGCAGCCCAAACATGGGGCTATTTTCAGGAAACGATCAAACATTGTTTTCCAAGTTTTTTCTTCAAGTCATCGCAACATTGCATGGACGATTCAGGAAGGACGATAGTGTTTCTTCCGTCACTTCTTGAGAAGGAGTTTCCCCTAAGAGCATTTCCACCAATTAGTCCCTTGCCATGGCAAGGGGAGCTTTAGGGCAGCTACTATTCACGTGAATAGTGACTGCCTTAGTCCCCTCCAGCAAAGTGTGTTTTCAGCAGTTTAGGCTTGCCATGGCAAATACTATTTATTTTTTTTATTTTTTTCACAACTTTGTTTACTTAAACAATTAATTTGGATAATATTTTTGGATAAGATTTTTAGGTTCCTATGTGTCAATACTATTCATATCGGATAAGATTTTCGGTTTCAAATTTCAGATACATTTCAAAATTCAAATTTCAGATAAATTCAAAATGTCAAATTTCAAATACATTTTGAAATTTAAATTTCAGATAAATTTCAAATTTCAAATTTCAGATAAGATTTTCACCCTCTAAGATTGCGCCGCGTGTCATATCTATCTGTCTACATTTTTCTATAAAACCAGAGGTTCAGCTCATACCTCCCACACAAGTTCTTCTCTACATTTCCATTTCTCATTCTCCATTCTCAATGGCAGACATGCAAGAGGTTTTGGAGAGGCAAGAGCGAGAACTAGAGAAAGAATGCGTAGACGAGCTGCAAGCAAAAGGGCCAGAGAGAACTAGATGAGCAACTTGGCATAGCAGTTGCTTTGCTGGAGGAAGAAAACCAGAGTCGCCGTGGTTCACGAGAAGGCCGTGGCCCAAATATGGACAGACATAGACATTCTCGGGGTAAGAATCTTATGGAAGATTATTTTATCCCACAATCTCTGTACTATGATGTTCATTTTCGAGGGAGATATAGAATGCAACCCCATTTGTTCAATAAAGTCATGCATGATATTTGCAATTATGATGAATATTTTGTTCAAAAGAGAAATTGTGCTGGAAATTTGGGACTTCTTCCAGAGCAGAAGTTCACAGCTGTGATACGAATGTTGGCGTACGGGTCATCTGCTGATTAGGTGGATGAGATTGCCTGGATGGGGAAGTCCACTGTTTTGGAGAGCTTGTTGTGATTTTGTGATGCAGTGGAAACTCTGTACACCAGAGACTACCTACGCAGACCTACGCCCAGGGACCTGCAACGGCTTCTCCAAAAAGCTGAGTCTCGAGGATTTCCTGGCATGATTGGTAGCATTGACTGCATACACTCGCAGTGGAAAAATTGTCCAACTGCTTGGCAAGGGGATTACGAAAATAGAAAAGGGCAGAAAAGTATCATCCTGGAAGCAGTTGCTGGTTTTGATACATGGGTTTGGCACGCCTTCTTCGGAGTTGCCGGATCTCAAAACAATTTGAATGTCCTAGGTCAATCCCCAGTGTTCAATGATGTTTTGAGAGGTGAAGCCCCAAATATCACATATGAAATTAACAATACCATCTACGAAAACGGGTATTATCTAGCTGATGGCATCTACCCGAGGTGGACAACATTTGTGAAAACAATTCCACATCCCAATCCCATAAGCAAAATTTTTTTTTATGCTTTGGTTATGGTTTGTTTATTTTTTATGCTTTGGTTGTGGTTTGTTTTTTTATGTATGGAATGTTTTGAATAAAAAGGATTTTTGTTGAATATTTTCTTTATTCACTAAAAGAAAAGCAATACAACTAATAAAATAAAATACATGAATTAAACAAAACAAAAAATACAATGAAATCAAAGGCAAGTAAACTAAGACATGAAAGACAAGCAAACTATTTTAATGGTTTTCATCATTTAACCAATCCGTGTTGCTAGGTCCATTGTCACGAAAAAGTCTTCATCTCATAACATCCCTTCGTTCTAGCTTCTAAAATTATTTTGTTTCAGGGGACATATGGCTTGTATCCATGGCCATGGTTTCCCGATCTTTTTTTTCAATGTTTTGTTCGCGTACATACTCCCTTTCTTTTGCATATTCTAGTTGAATAGCCATATCGTGCTCTTGTTGTTTCAAGTCCATTTCAATTCTCATGGCTTGGTGCTTTGAAAGTTCCTCCAAAAATTTAGATGCATTCTTGCTAGAATTACTCCCTCTCTTCGCCTTCGCTGCCTTCCTCCCACTAGGCCTTGGCTCCTTTTCAATGGGTGAGTCTTGACTCATCCGGAAATCCATAGGTGAATCCGATGCCGGCGTCTCATGAAGTGGAGTCTCGTTCAAGACTACTGTTGGACCGGTTGGAATAATTTGGAATCTCTTACAAGTCTTCACCACCTCCCAACAATGGGTATGGTTGAAACTTTTTTTCCCTTGCCCAGTAGCACCAAACCACATTTGTGCTTGCATAATCTTAAAAAAAAATTAAATGGAAATGCAAGAAACTTTAAAAAATATTGGCAATGCAACATGTAAAAAAAAACTAATGCAAATTCAATAAATTTAAAAAAAATGCAACATGTATAAAAAAAAAACTAGAGACATATTAACAAAATATATAAATTGCAAGAAACATTTAAATACAAATTAATATGACATAGAAATTAATAGAACGAAAATGACGAATAATTTACCTCACTGCTAAGGTTTTCTCCGCTTCGATGGTTGTCCATCGCTTTTGCTAAAGCATTTCTCCATTTCGCCAACTCTTTATTAAGAACTTTCCACCTACTGGATAATGTCATTTCTGTACGTGTAGAACCAATTGCCCTTTCACAAAATGCTTGATGAGTTTTTTCCACATATGAGAAAATTTAATCTCATTGCTCGTTACGGGACAATGACTAACTTGGACCCAAGCCTCACACAAGCTAACATCTTCCATCATGCTCCATGCCCCTCCATTTTCAGTAGAAGAACCCATAATATGATAGAGAAAAATACAACTTGAAAGTGAAAAAATATTGAGTAGAAAGTGAATAAATATTGAGGAGAAAGTGGATAATAGTAGAAGGAGAAGAAAATGTAAGAGGATTTGGTGTTAAAAGTGAAGAGTATTGGTTGGTATTTATACAAAAAAAATTCAGTAATTTTTGTGTATTTTTTTAAAAAAATTTCAATTTTTTTTCAATTTTTTATTACAGAAAAATTGGCTGCCGTTGAATTGAAGGAAAAAAAAGAATCGGAGAGCCAATAGGCCGCCACGTGGAAGGTAGCTGTTGGCGGCTACTGTAGCTCGTCGTTTGAAATTTTTTTTAACGTTGGCGCGTGCATGCCAACGGTAAAAAAAATTTCAAACGCTGGAGGGCTGACGCCAGCCTGGCGTCAGCCTTGGGCGCTTGCTTGGGCCGAACTCCACCTCGGGCCAGCCCAGTCTCGTGGCCCCCACCTCTTGCACGGGCTGCCTTCTGCTGCTAGAAACCCATTTTTTTTCCCAAACCCCCCCCAGCCCGAGTCCAGCCTTGCTGCTGGACTTGCTCTAATGGTCTCGCATTTAGATAAAACTCTCCTTAAAATTGGTCATGTGTCTTGATGTGATCAACTTGAAAATGGTTTTTTCAGAAAAAAAAAAGAAAAGAAGAAGCTCATTTTAGTCATGAAACTCATATTTTTTTTTTTTAATCTCTTCTCCACTTGTTAGCACATTTAGGGTGTGTTTGGTATGCCTCACTAGACTGGACTATGCTAAATAAGCCTTGAAACCCATGTTTGGTAAAATGGGGGACTAAGTTAAATGGGATTGTGGAGTCCAACAGTTAAAAAACCTCCTCACTCGCTCTCCTTATACAGAGAGACTGAAATGCAGTTCGCAAAATAGCAAGCGTGCTATTTTGACGCGCAAGTTCGACTAATCCAATCGCAAGACCAAATCCATATCCAAGATTCAAGAATCAATTTCCTCTTCTTCTTCACCTAGAATTATCACCACCATAAATCCAGTCACACCAACCAACCACCACCAATTCAAACTCAACCACTTGAATCAACCACCACCAAATCAAACCCAGTGGAACCACAACCCAATTGAACCTTTCGAAAAATTACCAACCATTGACCGTGGCTCAGTGAAACCAAATGGAGATTTGTGACTTCGAAGAAGATGAGGATCTGTGACTTCAAAAGGAACAAGAGACCTTGGCTGCCAATCACAAGTTTAATCATGGCCTCGATGTTTTTGAAGAAACTCCTGCTTTCCTTAGAGCCACTTTAGATGTTGATGCTCAAGGTCCTGCTAGACCTCCCCTTGTCATATTTAATTGTTTTTGTTTTGGGGCGTTTACCCCCTCTGTAACAACAACAACAAAAAAAAGGAAGGGGGGGGGGGGGGGGGGGGGCGGGGGGAAGAAGGGGGAAGAATAGAGAGAAAATGAGAGGGAAGCAGAGAAAGGTTTGGGTGGGGCATATTAAAAAAAAAAAAAAGGGATACCAATGTTGTGTCAATATTGGAGAAAAAAAGAGAGAGAACCAGAGAGAGATCGGGAGGGAGAAAGAAAAGAGAAAAAAGAAACAGGGCTGGGAAGGAAGAAGAAAAGAGAAGGAGAGAAAAGGAAGAAAGAAAGAAAAAATAGATAAAAGATAAAGATAGTTTGTCTTTAAAAAATATTAATTTTTTTTTATATAATAAATTATACATATCTCATTGGTTTCTTTGTAGTATTTATTTAGTTTTAGGTCAAAATCCCAAATTAATTTTAAATATTTAAATAATTTTTTTAGTCCAACACAGTACCAAACATAGGTTTTCACTATTTTTACAATCCAGCTTCTTAGGGCCAGTTTGGCATTGCTGTGCTGTGAAAATAATCGCTGTCAAATTTGCTGTGAGAGAAATCAGCTGTGAGAGAAAGTAGTTTGGTGTTTGGTAAAATTTTTGTTAAAAGTGTTGTTGGTATTGATTTTACTCATAATCAAAAAATGATTGCCAATTAATCATTAAACCCAACTCCTCTTCGAAATTGATTCCTGCATAATCAGAAAATAAAAGCACCACATTAGCTGCTTTCCCTTATAGCTTTCTCTCACAGCAATTTTTAACAATAAGTGATTTTCTCACAGTTTACCAAACAGGTTGGGCTTCCTAAAATTTTTTAAAAATCACTTATCACCCCAAATAAGCAATGCCAAACGGGCACTTAGTCCGACGCATCACCAAACGCAGGCCAGTACTTAATCCAGCTTAGGCCAATCCGAGCTAATCCAAGACAGTCCCAGGATTTAGTCCAATGCATGACAGTCCGCCGTACCAAACGACCCCTTAGGTTCCATCAAAGAGAGGCAATAGCACTATTGAGCAAAAGACGTAAGCTTTACTTTGTGCTAAGGTTGGATAGGTTGTGTTTTAACAAAAACTCACATTTAAAGTTAGTCACGTAACCAATTTTAACGAATATTTTGACGTAATGCAAGAAAGTCTCTTTTGCATACTCGTGACTCAACTTAATTGAACAGTGGTTTCTCGGTTTAAAATTCGAGCCCTACTTTTTATTTTGGCAACGCAACAAATATTTCTCTTGTGCATGGTTTGGGCACCTTTATAATAAAAGAACAAAAGAAAAGAAAAGGAAGATACTAATTGATAATTAGGCCGGATATGCAAAATTGGATGCGCATATTAACAGAACAGTAGTAGTAGGTCATAAAAAAGCTCAGAAAACTCAAAAAAAGAAAAAAGAAAAAAAGCAGAGCTAGCGAAGATGGAGACCATGAGAGCGAGCAAAGCGAAGACGAAAGGCCTCAACGACAAGCTGTCTCTCGAAGATTACCTTCTCCTCATTCAATCTCACTCCGACCTCCATCTCACCAAAGTTCATCTCAATCAGGTTCTTCCTCTTCTTCTTCTTCTTCGTCTTCTTCATCTAATTTAGTTGCATTTTCCTTTTTATTTCTGAACTAATTTCATCTTCTTTTCGGAATTTTGGTTTTTCAGATCATCAGCATGCACGGTTACAAGAAACTCCACAAAGTTCCCAAGGTAAAATTTCATTCCTTCTTAGCATACGTTTGGTTCCAGAGAAAATTTTATGAATTAGTACTGTAATTTCCTTTCTCGTTTAATTCTTTGTTTTTTCAGTTGAATTTTGCTTGAGATCTTCCCCGATTTTCTCACACTTTCTCGGAAACCAAACGAATCCTAACCAATCACATTTCCCTCTGTTTTTCCCCAATTTTTCTACTCTCAAGAAACTTCTAAACGACGCCGTGAGCACACTGACTCTGGTCGAGCCGAGCCGCTCTACGCTCAGAAAGTACATCTCTCCCTTGGTCATCACTACGCTCGAGGACGTGGTCGCCGACCTCGACCACCTCAACTGGAAAGAGTGCTGCATCACCTCCATCGAAACTCTGAGCTCATGGCAAAACGCCCACTCTTCCCTTCCTCTGACGAGCCCTCAACAGGACGTCGTCCGCTACAGCAAGCATCAACCATCGGCGCTCCTGGCCCTGGATTCGACACCCTACGGCTCCGTTTCCGCTCCTGACGGCGCTTCGCTGCCGTCTAGAGCTTCTGAGACCGCTCGTCATCCAGCGGAGAAATTGGCGCCGAAGAGGAAGAGGAAGACGTCACCGAGAGGCGGCGGTGGCGCTCATGCTGCTTTGCATTCTGTTTCGTACGGATCGTGCTGACGTCATAGGTAACGAATTGTCACGTTTTGTTTGTGAATTTTATTTTATTTTGTCTTTTTTATATTTTAATTTCTTTTTCGCAGCACCCAGAGCAATTTTTTTCAGTCCTTTGCGTTGTCGTGGCGGGAGTTTGCTACAGGATTGGTGCTCCCTCAGTGGGTTAGTTAAGGAGTGTGAATTTCGTAAAAGGGAAAGGGTATTTCTGTACATTCCTTTCAGACAGTGGTAAACTTGTGTTTTACAGGTAATATTAAGGGTATTTCAGGTTATTAGTATCACAAATTGCATTCGGATTTCATCCCTAATTGGTGTCAAAGTATTTATTACCACTTTGTTGCGTTCATTGTGTGCTATTTCTTCTACCATTCAACTTTTTTTTAAAATAATTTTTTTTTATGCCTTCAAAGAGGTTCAAGAAAAGCTGCAAACAGTCGCCATATTAATGTGAACATCATACATAACTTCATACCTAATAGATTGGGCAGGGGCTTAAGCGTAATTAGATATAAATTAAAAATTAGGCTTTTTATCATAAATGGTCCTTCAGGCTTGCGAAATTATTACATTTAGTCCCTAAGGTTTTTTTGTGACACTAATGGTCCTTAACGTTACCCTCCACACATCAAAATGGTCCCTTCTGTTAGCTTCAGTCAAATTTTCTGTTAAATTGATGATGTAGTACATATGTGGAGCCCTACATCCAATGGTATAGAACCATGTGGTTTTAAATAAAATATAAAATATATTTTAAATATTTTAAACTTAAAATCCATATAAAAAATTTAAAAAGAAAATTAAGTCTTTTTATAAATAAAAAACTAAAAAACCTGCAGCCATCACCTGCGTTCTCCTTCTCCCAGCACCCCTCCTCCCCCCATCGCAGACCCACTCTCAAGCAAATTAAAATATTTTATTTTCAATTCAAATGCTTTCGAGTACTCCAACACTAATTTCTGAATCGAACCAAGTTTCTACTCGTTGGATTTCATCTCTGTCATATTCTTCAATCAATATTTGTTTGTTTGGCTAAACCTCCTGTACAATACCCTACAATTCCTTGGCTTTAGTTCACATCACCAAGTTAAAGTTCAACTCTTTGGCTTCAAAATCCGCCAATCGAGAGGCCATTTCCTTCTTGAACAGCTCTTGGAATTCCTTGGCTTAAGGTGCTCGATGAGTGGGTCTGCGACGAGGAGATGGCTGCAGGGTTTTTAGTTTTTCAGTTTTAATATTTTTTTTATTTATAAAAAGACTTAATTTTCTTTTTAAAATTTTTATGTGGATTTTAAGTTTTAAAATATATTATATATTTTATTTAAAGCCATGTGGCTATACTATTGTATGTGTAGGCTCCACATATGTGCCACGTCATCAATTTAACATAAAATTTGATGGAAGCTAATGACAAGGACCATTTTGATGTGTGGAGAGTAACCTTAAGGACCATTTGTGTCACAAAAAAACCTTAGGGACGAAAGGTGATAATTTCGCAAACCTAAAGGTCCATTTGTGATAAAAAGCGTAAAAATTATGTATCATGAGGAGATTGGTGAGGAAGCAATCCCAAACCCAAAACACAACAATCGAAAAATAAGAAACAATTTTCATAAATAGGCAAAATTATCTGAAACCCATCCGTAGAAATTTGGAGTTGGAGCGGGTGACTTGAATGGTATTAAGCTCCCGAGTTGCTTTACTTTTCCGAGAATTTGATGCAGAGACAGAGGAAGAGAACGAAAGAGTTGCAGGTAGAGGAGCCACCAAGAGGTTGGTTATATCAGCAAGAGGCTCCCTCCTTAACCCTATGCTACTACATTTCTGGGAAGATGACCCGTTTTCACGAACCGGGTCGGTTAGCTTTGCCCTTGGGAAGAATGGAGGGATCGTGTTCTCTTTGTTGTTGTGGTCAGGGGAAGCAACGGCCTCCATTTATGATAACTTTGAGAGTCCGAGACACTTTTTTTTCCTTCTTTTGATATCAATACAAGCGATATTGGAAGATGGGGAATCGAACCTAATAACTCGAGTGCAGGTGTAAACACTCTTAATCACTTGAACTACAAACCTCTTGGAGGACACGAACTTTTTGAATCAATGGCTGTTGAGTTGAAGATGGACTTGGGCATCAGAGCAGGGAGGGAGTGAGCTGCTATTTGTATTGTTTGTTTGTGGGATGGCTATTTTGGAGGGATGTTTGAATCTTTCTTGTTTTCTTCAGCGCAAAATATCATTTTGGGTGTTTGGATTTTGTTCTCGAAGGTTTAAATTTTTGTGATTGCGGTCGTGTGGCAATTAGGGGAGTTCGAAATTTTGACGTGGCAACTGGTAAATGCCAAAATGTGAGAAAGCGTAAATGCCAAAATGTGAGAAAGCGTTGAAAAAAGTTAATTCCTTCCCGGGTCATTTGTGAAAGTAGAAAGGCGGGCAGTGGAAGGAGAGCCAAATCCCAAACCCAAATGTCACTCAAATCAAGATTTGGCTTCTTTTATGTTTTTTCAATTGGCGCTACTTAGAGACGGGAATTTTTGGAGGCTATTTTTTCTTTCCCGATGGGGAGCTCTACACTAGGATTGCTAAATTCAGGGCACCCAAATTTTTTAATGTACTAATTTGAGTATTTGCAATTTCTCATTTTTGTTAACTTTTCTTAAAATTAATTTTATTTTATATTATCTCAATTTTTCTTATTTAACATGTCAACCTAAAAAAATTCAAATTCCAACAAGAAAAAATGAGAGTAAATCAAAGAAAATGATGGGATGTGTAGATGTTGCAAAAACGTTATCAAATTAGTTGAATATAAGTATAGTAAATTGTAAAAACAAGGGGTCGCTCTCTTGTTCATGCGAGGAGAGCCTAACGGCTAGGGTTAGGGTTTCTCCAATTTTCTTTACTCATTCTTTGTGCCGTCTCTCTCAGTCTTATTTGATTTTCTCTTTGGGTTTTTTTGGTGAATTGAGTATGAGGTTTTTTTTGCTCTTTTGGTCTCCGTGGGGTGGCTGCGTTGGCTTCCTTTCTAGGTTCCCAAGGAGCCAGTTGCTGGTGATGGGTCTCCATCTTAAAGCTATGGAGATAGCCACCGCCTCTTCAGCTCAAGGGGATGACAAGTATGCGGCTCCAAGTGGGAATCAGAAGTGTGCGAAAACTGGTGTTGGGTATCTGATTGTTACTGGCATGAATTTTTTTGGTAAGCATAGTTTTTGTATCGAGGATTTTGTTGACAAGGCAGAGGAGACTAGCCTTGAGGGGTCTCCAAGATCTCCCTAATAATTTTCCTATGGAACGTTCGTGGGCTTAGCAACTGATGAACATTCCTACTATGATGATCTTTCTTCGGAATTTTCTTCAGGCTAAGAGGCCAATCTTGGTCTCCGTTGCTTGTTAGCTAGGGTTTTGGATCAAGAAAATTGGAGGTGGAGGTTGGTGTTTGGCTGGATCTGTTATGATGCTCACAATATGTCAAACTTTAATGACTATTCATAGATTCAAACTGCAAACAGAATGCTAGCATGATTACAATTTGGCCTTCATTCTATTTATCATCCAGAAACAGTAAATGCAGAACATTATATAAAAGCAATTTAATTAAGTATGCAAAACAAAACTTGCCTAGATAAAACTAGTTAACAAAATCAAAACAAAACATAACTGTAAAACTCTAGCTCCCACTAACTCTCACTGACTTTAGGCATCAAAGCTGAACTGCAATCCCATGCTTGCCACATGTCTGTGAAAAACATGATTAGGCAACCCTTTATTCAAGGGGTCTGCAATAATAAAATCGGTGCCAATGTAAAACTCTAGCTCCCACTAACTCTCACTGACTTTAGGCATCAAAGCTGAACTGCAATCCCATGCTTGCCACATGTCTGTGAAAAACATGATTAGGCAACCCTTTATTCAAGGGGTCTGCAATAATAAAATCGGTGCCAATGTGACTTAGAGCAGTCTCTCCATCTCGAATCTTTTCCTTTGCAGATAGAAACTTTAAATGCAAATGCCTCATTCCACTTGATCTCTTATTTCCTTGTGCAAAATACACTGCTGCAGTATTGTCATTCCATAACTGAATCGGCCTCTGTATTGAGTCCACAACTCTCAGCATGGACATGAAAGTCTTAAGCCACATTGCCATTGAAGTGGCTTCATAAACTGCCAAGAATTCTGCTTGCATGGTGGAGGTTGACACATACAGTTGTTTTATGCTTTTCCATGCCATTGCAGCTCTTGCAAAAAGGAAAACAACTCCTGATGTGCATTTCTTAGTATCCTGACATCCTGCAAAGTCTGTATCTGCATATCCTTCTAGCTGCAAATTTTCAACCTATCTATAGACCAATTTGTACTCTTTAGTTCTCTGTAAGTACCTTAATACCTTCTTGCCTGCAATCCAATGTGCTTGGCCTGGGTTTGACTAGAATCTGCTAAGAACACTTATGCAGAATGCCAAGTCTGGTCTAGTGCAGAATTGCGCACACATCAGGCTTCCTACTAATGATGCATAAGGCTTGTCCTTCATCTCTAATCTCTCTTGCTCTGTTTTAGGGGATTGTTCACTGCTCAATTTATCACCTTTCGAGAAGGGAACATCACATCCTGTGCAGTTTCCCATATTAAACCTCTTAAGCACTTTCTCAATATATGCCTTCTGGCATAAACCAATCATCTTTCTTTCTCTGTCCCTACTGATCTCAATTCCTAGAACGTAGTTTGCCTCTCCCAGATCACTCATATCAAAATGATTTGATAGCATTCTTTTAGTGTCATGCAGCATAGACAAATTGCTAGTTGCTAAAAGAATGTCATCCACATATAGCAGCATAAAAATGAAATTCCTTCCATTGAATTTCATATAAATACATTCATCCAATGGGTTATCAATGAAGCCTTGGGACTTAACAACTTCATCAAACTTGAGATACCATTGTCTTGATGCCTGTTTTAGACCATATATCGATTTCTATAACCTACACACCAAATTCTCTTCCCCTTTTGAGGCAAAACCATCTGGCTATTTCATATATATTTCTTCAATCAGATCTCCATTTAGGAAAGCTGTCTTAACGTCCATTTGATGAAGATGCAAATCGAAATGAGCAACCAAAGCCATGATAACCCTGAACGAATCTTTAGTCGACACTGGAGAGAAAGTTTCATTGTAATCAACTCCTTCTTCTTGTGTGTAACCTTTTGCCACTAGTCTGGCTTTGTACTTGTCTATTTGTCCTTGTGCATTTCTTTTGGTTTTATAAACCCATTTGCATCCTATAGGTTTACATCCTGGTGGTAAATTAACTAGTCTCCATACCCCATTTTTGCTCATTGATTCTAGCTCAGATTCCATGGCTGCAGACCACTGTGTGCATTTGCTACTTTCCACGGCCTACTTGAAAGTTGCAGGGTCTTCTTCAGTGTTGATGTCATGCTCAAATTCTAGTGGATGCCAGTGAGGTATAGATAAGTGGGTTGAGCTCTTTCACCTCCACCCACGTGGAGAGAGGTTCGAAACCCCTAGGCACCCAATGAATATTTGTGTAAACTTTCCTCCCCCAATCTCTTGTACTAAGAATAAAAAAAAAAAACTAATTAGTGGATTACCGGATTTTGTTTCAAACCATTGGACAAATTAAAATATGTCTTAATATATCATAATTATCCAATAAAATTTTGATTGAATTCAAAATTCTTTTTATTAAAGAAATAGATTATTTACATGTTTTTAAATTTTTTTTTTGCTTATTTATTGTAATACCTCATGAAACTTTGGTCAAATCTCACTTTGTCCCTGAAATTAAAGTGACCCACTTAATCCCCTTGACCATAGTTTTGTGTTCTACTTTACCCCATATCGTCAAATCCATCCAAAAGCGTGTTAAAATTGGTGACATGACAGGGATATTTTAGTTATTTTTAACATATGGGTCATTTACCCACCAATCTGATAAGGCAAAGTGGATCCCACATCTAGCATGGACAAAAAAACTAGCAAAGTGGATCCCACATCTAGCATGGGCAAAGTGCATTTTCCTATGTCCTTTACTCTTATGTGACAATCTGTCTACCATGGCACTTTCCATCAATCCAGTCCTTCACTCTAGTGTCAAACATATAGAAGTTGACTGCCATTTTGTTTGCAAAAAGGTTACCAGTGGTCAGCTGAATTTGCAGCATGTTTCTTCTTCCCTTCAGGTTGCAAATATCCTTACCAAGGGCCTCTGCTCTCCTTTGATTTTCACTGCAACAATCTCAAGCTTAGGCCACCCCAACTTGATCTTGCTGGGGGATGATAGTGAGAATAGCACGTGCCTGTTAGTTAAGAGCTTAGTATAGTGTGCCAAGTGTAAGATTGTTATTGGTTGTTATCCTAATGTAGCTATTAGGCTGTTATAAAGCAAAGTATTGTACACTCATTCTCATTAAGAAAATATACACAGCTCTTTTCTATCTTCTCTCTCTTTTCAGGGAGCACTACAGTAAATGAGTTTTTTTTTTCTTCTTCCAAATACATGATTCTTTATTTCAACCAACACGTCTTGGGATGGACTTAAATATGGACGGTATATCGGTCATTTTATGGATAGCAAATGTTAAATTGATGTGGAATTTAAAGTGAGGAGGCTATTTGAGGAGGCCAATCCCACCATCAAAACATTTAAAATATTTAAGTCCCATGATTTCTTTATATTTTGTTGATGGTAAGATTAGCCTGCTCAAATAGCCTCCACACTTTAAACCCCTCATTGTTGCCTCTCCCGAATATGTTGATTGAACCTATGTGGCAACCAAAGAGTATAGCCCATACGCAATTATGGAATTTACCTTCGTCTCTTTTAGCAATTAATATATCAAATTAATGAGCGTCACCTTTCCAGTGAAAGTTGCAGAAAAATTCTGTAGTTCCCAGTATATTAGGTTTAAAACTGACAAGAAATCCAACGATGCAACACACAGATCATAGGTCCTCCCCACAACAAATTAAAGCCCAAAACTAGGCATAAAGTTTGGTCCACACCTAAAGTAGGAGATTTTTCAATAACTAGCCTAAGCACACCAAAGCCGCCGCCGGCGTTGTGAGGACGAGGACCAGCGCCACCGTAGCCAATATTGAGAGGTCACAGCGTTACTATAGCCAATATTAAGATCCACATATCTACCACCATAACCAAACTCTTACATGGAAAAGTTAAAAATCCACACACTCGTTAGTTTGATTAGCATTGTTCAAACGGAAAACACAAGTGAGACCATGTCCAACATTCAAAATTCCATTTATTGAACAAATACATAATTTTGATCAGGTTCTTTGTTTTAAGAAGCACTTAATTATGAAGGGTACTAGGATAATGACTGTTCCACGGATAGCAAATGCCAAACTTGACAGTGTGACGGTCAAGCCTACATGGGCCAGTGGGGCTTATACTCCATACACATTAAAAGCAATTAGCAGCATCTCCTTTTCCAACAAATATATCAAAATATTTAAATTGGTCCGATCAACTAAAGCTGCAATAAAATCGTGTAGTCCCCCAGATATTAGGAACAAATCCGAAGAAAAATGTTTGACGGGTGGGGAGAACTTGGAGACCAAGATCATCGTTGAACCCTTTACAATGAAGAGACTACGATGTCATTTGTGATGGTAACATTTACATGTCCTCGACGAAAACTACACATGCTGACGGGCAACAAAAGCAGTATTATTATCAATGCCTCTCTAACAGTGGCGGACCTAGACTTTCGTTCATCTGGAAACTTCAAAAAATTCCAATCGATATATAGCCAAACAAAAAATATTTCAAACTTTAAATATTAATAGCATTGTCTAATAAGTAAATTTACAATTGTCCTCGACGACTTTTCATATTCTGAAAACGTTGCATAATAAGTTCATTATCAAAATTATTAAATATGTTTTTTTTTCAAGATATACTACCAAGCAATCATTCATCCATTGGTCTCCCATTCGATTACACATTTTGTTCTTCAAGAAGTTCATAGCAGAGAATGCCTTTTCTATTGAAATTATTGCAATTGGAAGTGTTAATGCCAATTTTATGAGAAGATAAACTAGTGGATATGCCTTGTCCTTTTTTGTCTCAACTAGTTTTTTTGAAAGAGTAGCAATACCTTGTAATTCTGAAAAGTTGGTGTTGAAATGCATATCATCAATATAAGTTTGAAGTTGATCTTTAAGTACCTCAAGCTCTTATGTAGAAAAATATTCGGTTATAGTTGAGCAAGCCGAATGAGCTTTTGCTTGTCAAAAGAAGAAAATGAATCATTTGGACTCAAGCATGCCAAGCAAAGTAACAACTTAGTGTTGGCCTCATTGAAACGACTATTCAGCTCTTGGAGTTGCAAAGCTATCATTTAAGAGAAAAAACCAACACGATAATAATACATATTTGTGATTTTTGGACTGTTGCGTCTTGACCTCCCTTGAGCTAGAAACATATCATGCATGAGGAACATCAATACTTCGATACATGCAAAAAAAACAAAAAATTACCTTAGTTGCTTGAATCCTCAGACTCATCGTGGCCATGAAAGGCAAGACCTTGTCGTAGAAGAAATCTAATACAATCAACAGATGCATTCAATCTGATTCTGTAGTCAATTCGAGATTGATGTGAGTGCTTATGGAAAACATTTTCAATATGTTGTTTTTCATTCATTAAGGCTTGACATTTTTTCAGAGCTTGGTTATGGGAACTGTTAGGACCTCCAACATGAACTTGAAATCTTTCCTTTTTCTTCCAATTTGGAAAACTTGCACCAACAAATGAGTCACCTCCAGCTTTCTCTGCCAAATATGTTTTAAAAAGATTATAATATAAGCAAAATGCAACATCTTCTTTGATGCTATATTCTAACCAATAAGGGAATTCATCAAACCATGCTGGGTTGAATCATCTTGACTCTTTTTCAAATTTCTATTGAGGAAAATCATGATTTCTAGGTTGACAAGGGCCTTTTTGTAAGTAAGCTCTTCTAATTTCATCTTGAATATTTGGATTGTGATCTAAAATCCGAGTTCGTAAAACAGGATCAGAATGAAGATCTGACATATTGATTTCTATGCGACTTTGCTTTGAACTATCATCACTTCTCCCAATAGGTCGTGACAACTCCAACTCGGATTTTCTTTTTTTCCATAAGTGTCATAAATTGTTTATATGTGATCACCCGATCCTAAATTACTATTTAATTATTAAATTATTAAAGTAAAAGACAATTTTACCCCTAGAATATTTTAATAGGTTTAAAATTGACTTTTTGTTCGGGAAAGAATTTGGGGATTTTAGTGGTACAGTTGCATAGAGCGCGTCGAAATGAGTTCGTAGACACGTAGTGGGCTCAAATCGAAGTTTTAACGAAGAAGTTACATCAAAGGAAGTGCAGTGGCACAACCGTAAATATTATGAAGTCAGATTTGAAAAACAATAAGATTTTTTTTTCCTCTCTCTCTCTCTCTCTCTCTCTCATGCAACCTCTCTCTCAAGCGAATACAGCACCGACCATTCTTTGGCCAACAACTCCTCCGTCCGGCCATTGTTGGCCACGAGACCAACTCTGTTAGAATTGTCTCGACTTCCTCTTTCCGACCCATCCTTTCTCTAGCGAGCTTAGCCGCTCCTTCGCGGGCGATAGCTCAACAAAGTTCCGTTTTCTTTCAAAACTTTTCGTTTTTCGTTTCCGACAATTCCAGCACCAAATTTGTCGATCCAGGTATGCTTTCTCATCATTTCATCATGACTTAGCTGATGGTTGGGTTGGTTAGGATTGATTTTGAAGTTCTGAAACTGGAATTACGTATCAAATTCTTGGCCGGTTTTCAGCTTGAATTTCCAGCAAGTTCTAGCCACTTTTTTGCCATGGCCCAAGAACAAAAGTTTCTCCACTAGTTGTCCTGATCACATAGGTATAGTAATTGTTGGGTGTTTCGAGAATTTTTCGGTTGCCAAAATTTTCTCAAGACACCCACGCGCCGGCAGCGCGTGGGCCAGGTTTGGGTGGTCCATTTGGTCCTAAAATGATCCCCATGTCATCCCGAGCACGACGGTATGCTCAGATTCGAATTTGGTTATCGTTTGACGGTCGAACGAATTTTTACATATTAGGCGATATCCGGGTTCGATATGTTCGGACCGTTGGCTCGACTCCATTTTCAAATATGTTGATGTAGGAACCTTTAGGATCATGTAAGAATTCACGGATCGAGAATCGGAGTCCCGAATGCTTCGATTCAATAATTCAAAGATTATATAAATGGTGACCGTCCGATCGTACGATATTGAGTGATCCGACCGCTCGATATAGACCAAACTTGCAGGATGTGTTTAGTAAATTTTGTTGAACATATTGGAACTGTCTGATTATTAATCAGAAGTCGTGGACCCCACGGGAGATCGGGTTGACCAATATGAGAATTTAATCGCATATTTAATCTCGGGTCTTTTCAGACCATTCCACCTATCATAATTATTGAAAATGGGCCGATGAACTTTGTTAAGTTATGCATATGCACTTTTAAGGCCAGGGTCCGGGTTTTGATTAAATATTTGTGGTTGAGCTATTTTATTAATTAAATATTTTAATCGCTTAAATAGGTACTCGAGCTCCACCAAACTAGCAGGAAGGACCCTCGAAGGGTCAGGCAAGCTCGGATGCTCAGTGAGTGGACTTTTGTTTTATAAATGAATTTTATGCAGTAAAAGTTTTATTAATTGAATATGAATGAATTATTTATTGCTTTTGCTTTCCAAGCATAAAGTTTGAATTCAAATATTTTTATAAAATTTTGTGTATGTTTAAATGTGAATGGCTTGGAAAGTATAAAAGGAAATGGTATCAGGATGTTAGGATTTAATGAGGAACAATGTTATAATTTTCCAGGAAAGGTTTTTTTTTTTTTTTTTTTTAATAAAAAAAAAACCACCATAGGTACCCAAATAAACTGTTGGCTTCGGATATAATGATGTCCATGTACATCCTAGTTGCCTTCGATTGGGTCAACATTCGTTTGACAGTTGCCCCACGAGTCCTAGGGATGCCTGGGCCGTGAGGAGCGAGGAATGTGACTCAGTTTAATTTTGTGTTTCCCGAGTTCTGTGAGGAAGTGTCGCATTTGTGACACTTGGAATTGACCGTATAATGTGGGAAATAAATAGAATAGTCATGGAATTGACGAATTTATGAAGGGTACACCTAGGTGGAAAGGAATTATTATTTTTCAATGCTTTCAAATGATTTTGATAAATTGATTGAATGTATGAAACAATTGTATGAATATAAATATGCATGCTTGATTTTTGTACGAATATAGAATCTGGATTAAATGAATTTTCAAATGGTTTTAGCAGTAGGGTTAGTATGTTGACATTATATTTTGCAAAACTTTCTTTTGTCCACTCACACTTTTAATGTTTTGGGCCCCATGCAGTAATCGAGTATCGGAGCATCACCACCAGACATTCATCACCCACCACTCCTTTACTTCCATTATGTAGTATATGTTACCGTAACTGTACTATTCTTGTAAATTAAATTAATTAGTATTGCTCTGATATTGCCTTAGGATTTCTGTAAGGCCTGAGGCCACACAGATTTACTGTTGGATTGTGTGTATTTTAACATTATGCATGTTGAACAATTGTGGATATATGAGTTGCATTTTGTACAGGTGAAAATTTTGGGAAACAAGCAAATTACAGGGGAGATTCTACTGAGTTTTCGACAGAAGTTAAACCTTAAAAGAATTTTTTTTGAGTTTTAGTTAGAAGGGCAATTTGGTCAAGTGGGTTGGGTCCTGTCATTATATTATTTTTCATCAAGATATATATATATATATTATAATAATAATAAAATCAATCATCAGTACAAATTGAATGCATATAAATAAAAATATAATGAAATTAGTTTGTAAAAAGAAACTAAGTACTAACCTGTAGAATCAATTGAAGTAGCGAGTTTGATTTTGTTGGGCTGCAGACTTTTGTGAAATAACGAGTTTGGCAGCTTAATTCTCCATAAAATTATAGAATGAGTGAACTTGGTGGGACTTTCATTCTTCTTTTTTAACATAGGGTTTTTCTTTTTAATGTAATGTTTGGGCTTAAAGTGTATGTATTGGATGGGCCATGTGGGGGGCTCCACCTGAGAAGGACCTAAAAATAATTAAAAAATGTGAGTTTGGGTGGGATTATATGGTTGAAACTTTTTTTGTAATTGTGGGCAGGTGCCCACAGTTGTTCTTAATTGAGTCCGCCAATGCTCTCTAGTTTGTGGAGCCATTCTTGTTTTTGTAACATATTTGTTGGTAAGAGAAACACATTCTCTTATATAGTAGATTAGATATAGAAATTGTAGGAGCAAATATTCTGGTTTCCAATCACAAGGTGCCATGTGGACAAGAAGAATATCTCATTGGCCAATTATTTGATAAAAAGAAGAAGGGATATTATCTTAAATATGGGATATTATCTTTATTTGGGACTATAATCAACAATTAAACAATAATATCATCAATTTAGGATATTATCTTATTTTGGAGATATTATCATCAATTAGTGATTTGATCCCAATTAAATCCCTAATTGACTCAATCTCTCCATTTAAGGGAAAGAATATCTTCCTTCCAAATAAGAAAATATTCTTTGAAAAACCCTAGATGGCTAGAGCCTTATAAATACATGGCCACATTCAACACATGAAGTAATTCTAAACCTAGTTTAAAAAAACCCATGAAAACCCCTCTCTCTCTCTCTCTCTCTCTCTCTCTCTCTCTCTCTCTCTCTCCTAGTCGTCAACCACCCTAG
Organism: Prunus persica; assembly: GCF_000346465.2. Classification (NCBI taxonomy): domain Eukaryota; kingdom Viridiplantae; phylum Streptophyta; class Magnoliopsida; order Rosales; family Rosaceae; genus Prunus; species Prunus persica. Next base: position 10,099,899 of record NC_034011.1, read on the forward strand.
CCCCCGGCCACTCCCTTTCTCATCTCTCCCACATGGCTAAGTGCCACCACACACAGCTCTAGCCACCTGACTCTCCTTGTGGGAGAAAACTCCGTCCAGCTTAGTTGTTGCCGCATCTTTGGCCAACACCCGTGGTCTTTTACTCCTATTTGTTTTGCAGGAATCGAGGAAAAGAGAGAAGGAAGCTCAAGAGGTGAAGGATCTACATGTGAGTATTCTCCCGTGAGAAATTTGCACAAACATTTTGGTGCTTTCATTGAGAGCGCGAGTTATACTCAATGCGTGCTCTTGAATCAAAGGAACCTGTTTTCTCCTTTCCATCATTCGACCGAAGCCTTCCAAATAAACTATGGATGGAAGCAAGTGCACGAGACGCAAAACCGCCATGATGACGCAATCCAAATAACCAAGACGGCACGACGTCGAGCCATCCCTCTCGCTTCATCGCAGTAATCACCAATCAGACCGCATAAGTAGCTGCTCTTCCTCTTGACCTCGTGGGCCAGAGTGCAATCCTGGCTCATAGCACCGCGCCTCCTTGCTGCCCTGTGGCGAGCACGTCCTTGCTACTGCATGTCCTCATGGCTGATCAACCAATCAACCGGACTTGAAAAAAATTGAAAAAAATTGTGTTGACCAAAAAGTCAAACCCAATTAAAAAAAACCAAACCGAACTGGTCCTAATAAGTTCCCATTTCGGTTCTACACCCCAATGAATCGAACCGAGCATAACCGAACCCGTAAAATTAAGAAATATATAATTTTAATATTTATTTATATCCAACGCTATATTTTTAATATCATAACTAATATTTACCCAAGCTCAATTTCAAAACATCTCTCTTTTCTAGCCTCAATATTTTCTTTTTGTATGAAATTGGATAATTTGTTAATTTTCAAGCCAAAAAAATTAAATTTCAGTTGAAATTTCTTAAAAAAAATAATTAAATAATAATAATAATAATAATTCGAATTTCAAATCCTACAGAGCGTGATTCCGGTCTGAAATAACTTCACTAACTTGAACAGCAACCTGAATTTTTCCTCCTGCGGATGGGGAACGAGAATCTGTCAGCGATCCTCAAAATTGAGCCAGACCGAAATCGGTTCAATGCAAACCAGACAGTTTTATAAATTTTTTTGCTAAAATCGGATCGAACCGAACAGGATAAATAGTATCGGTATCGATTCCAATTTGAGGCAAAAATCGGCACGAACCGGACCGTGCCTACCCCTACCTGCAGGTAGTTCGAGAGGTCCCATACAAGTTGAGCGGGAGCAAGCAAACAAGGAGAAGGAGAAGAGCGTCCTGCTCTGCACATCAGCATGTCACAAGTATCTGAGAGCCTCGCTCAAAGTAGGTTGAGTCTCCGATTGAGATTAAGTCCGAGGATCAATGTGCACGAAAGGTTGGGCTCTCAATCGATGTTCACACCTGCTTGGAGCCGTAAAGAAGCGTTCATGCGAGACTAGATCCCCAAAGAGATCAGCCTTACGATCATCTTTATGAAGTACGAGAAGAAAGACGCCCACCTGCTCGATCCCAAGGAGCCAACTCACAACGACAAGCTATAGAGGCTCCCTTGCAAGCTCAGTCCACCAACACATTGCGCAGGCAAGACAGTCGAGGAGATCTGCTTTGAAGAGAAAACATGGAGGTAAACCAGTGGCGCTCAAATCATGGAGGACACTGACGCGAATATCAAGCCATGCAGGCAGAAGATGTTAAGAAGCTTGTCAATGACCGACTTCAAGACTTAAAGATTGGAGGAGATTTCAAAGATGCTTTGCACAAAGAGGCGAACCAAGTGAACTCCTCACCATTTACCGCCGAGATCGAGTAGGTGGCTTCACTGAAGCGATTCTCAACATCATCTTTTAAGCACTTTAAAGGGGATTCTGATCTGAGAGCCATCTGAAGCACTAATGTGCAAGGTGTTTGTCATGACTTTATGAGAAGCAGCCCATGATTGGTTCCATACCCTGCCATCCAGGTCAATCAGGAGCTTCAAGGAGCTTGCTTTCCTCTTCACCAAGGAGTACACTTCCTACCGAATGATCAAGAAGAATCCTAACTACCTGTTAAACCTATTCAAGAAGCATGACGAATCCCTCCGAGACTACATTAAGAGATTGAAGGCAGAAAAGGTAAACATCGTGGGATGTGATGATTGAATCACAGCCTTAGCCTTCAAGAAGGGTCTACCAGTTGAGCACGACCTGTATCGCTAGTTGACTAACGCTCCCAGTCAGTCTCTGGCAGAGATCTTTGCCACCACGGAATGCTACGTGCTATGGGACGACAATCTAATCACCATGAAGAAGTCTGCTAAGCAAACTGACCTATCACCCAAGGAGGCAGGTGAGCAAAGTGATAAGCCCAGCAGTAATAACTATGGAGGAAAGCGCAAGGCATCATTCCAAGGTGGCACACCAGCAGATGAAGGCTATACTAAGTTCACTATCCCGATGCATCAAATCTTGGCCTAAAAGAAGTACCAACAAGTACTGTGCCTTTTGTGGGACTCATGAGCACGACATAGCCAACTGCAGGTCTGGGGGATGCACCTCGAATAGTTCGTAAGAGAAGGCCATTGCACAGAGTTTGTGGCGAAGAAGGTCATTTAGCAAATTGAGGATAGCGACGCCGCCAAGCAGCCCCCGCAAAAAGTCATAAGGATTAACACAATCCTGGCTAACTCCGAGGAGTCCTAGCTGACCAGCAAGGAAAAGAAGAGGAAGATTAAACAAGCCACTATGATCTCCCGTGTCTTAATCAGTTGCCTAGCAATTGAAGATGATCCCATGATCAGTTTCTAGAAGAAAGATTTGAGCAGACTTGATTTACCGCACAATAACGCCATCATCATAAGCATCTAGATTGCCCAAGCCATGATTAACCAAGTTCATGTCGACGAGGGTAGCGGAGCCAATATCCTACAACTTTCGATGGTCCAGCAGATGGGAATGGAGTAATGATGATCACTGTGGGAACGGTAGAGCCCGATGTCTATTCATCACCAGTGATCAGCGCTCAGACATTCATGATAATTGACAAAGTCTCCCATACAATGGTATCCTAGGCAGACCATGGATTGGAAAGATCAACGACATCACATCTGTCATGCACTAGAAAATCCATTACCTAATCCCTGGGGCGGTGTTAGCCAGATCAATAGCGAACAAGCGATGGAGAGAAAGTGGGCAGCTCAAGGGCTAAAGAAAAGCTCGTCCCTATAAATCAAGCAGATTTGAAGGGAGTAGAACAAGCACTGGAGGAAGCAGACAAGAAGGGAAAGGGAATAGCGATTCCCCAATAGCAATTAAAGAATCAAGACCAAGAAGAGGGAATACGCTCGAAGGTCACTCTCGAAGAAGGATGAAAACCCGAAGAGGACGTCTAACTAGTAGCTTTTGATCTTGACAAGCCAGAGAGAAAAGCGAGGATCAGTTGGCGCTTAGGCCCAAAAGAGAAGGTAAAGCTTACAACCTTCCTCCAGAACAATAAAGATGTGTTTACATGGTCACCATCTGACATGTCAGGCATCGATCTACAGATCATCTGCCATTACCTTCACGTCAACCCAGCCAGCAGACCAGTAGCGTAGAAGAGACGCAACTTCACTCTTGAGTGAGTTGCCATTATTGAAGCCGAGATTGACAAGCTCTTAGCTGCCGGTTTCATTGAAGAAGCCTTTTACTCATAGTGGGTGATCAATGTTGTTCCAGTGGCAAAGAAAGACCAAGGCAAGTGAAGAGTGTGCGTGGATCACACCGACCTCAATAAGGCGTGCCCAAAAGATAACTTTCCCTTGCCAAAAATTGATCAACTCGTAGATTCAACTTCTGCCAATCAACTACTAAGCTTCATGGACGCTTACTCCGTCTATAATCAAATCATAATGCAAGAGGAGGATAAAGCAAAGACTTATTTCATAATTGAAAAAGGTGCATACTGCTATAAAGGATCTAATGGGTAGAGGCTCGTGAACAAGATTTTCAAGGAGCAGATTGGCAAGACTATGGAGGTCTAAATAGATGACATGCTAGTCAAAGTTCCCCGATGAGCAGATCACATCAAGAATCTAATGGGTATTGCAACAACTCTCAACTGTTTCCTTTCAAGATCCACCAACAAGTGCAGGCCATTCTTCAAAGCCTTGAAGAAAGGACAAAGAGACAAGTTTAATGAAGGGTGCGAAGTAGCTTTCCATAACTTGAAGACTTACCTCACTTCACCTCCCATGCTTTCAAAACCAGTACCAAGCAATGATTTGTTTATCTACTTGGCAGTGTCCAACTCAGTAGTCAGTTTAGCGCTCATTCGAGAAGAGCTGCGGGCACAACATTCGATATTCTACACGTCAAAATCCCTCCTCGATGCAGAGACTCGCTATTCGAAAATAGAGAGACTCATTTTGTCACTTGTAGTTTTTGCAAGAAAGTTAAGACCCTACTACCAAGCTCACCGAATCATTGTCGTGATAAAATTTTCTTTGAGATCGATTCTTCATAATCCTGATGCTTCTCAGTAACCCATGAAGTGGGCTATCGAATTAAGTTAGTAAGACCTCCTCTACAGGATGAAGACTGCTATAAAAGCCCGGGCTTTAGCAGATTTCGTTGTAGAGTTCACTCCATTAGTTGAACTAGAAAAGATGGTCAAGAGACCCAAGGAAAATTCAAGAAAAGATAAGACATCCTCCGCCGGTCCCAACAAACCCAAAGACATGTGGCAGTTGCGCGTAGATAGAGCGTTAAATCACAAGGGAGCTGGAGCAGGTGTCGTTAGTCACCTCGGAAAGAACCTTGTTGGAGCAAGTCGTCACACTTAATTTTCAGCCTCAAACAACGAAGCAGAGTACGAGACACTACTCGTTGGCCTACGCGCGGCAAATAAGCTGTCGATCAAGGGGTTAGCCATCTATTCAGACTCCAGCTGATCACCAATCAAGGTTCAAGCGAGTATATGGCAAAACACCCGAGAATGATCCAGTACCTCGACAAAGTCCAAGAGCTGTTGAAGGCATTCCCTACCTTCACTATATAACAAATTCCCCAGGCAGAAAACACACTTGCAGATGCTGGGAAGTTCGGGATGAACGTTGGATACCCAGTTCAGACGTTCAATTCAGGTTGAGCACCCTGATCCACCAAGCATCAAAGAAGCAGAGTTGCCAGACCTGAAGCATATCAATGAGGATTCCAGTTGGCAAGACCCCATCATTGACTACTTCGTAAATAAAAATTTGCCAAGGGAGAAGTCCGAAGCCAGAAAAATCAAGTAGAAAGCTACAAGATACTACATGAAGGACAATGAGCTTATTCGAAGGTTATATTCCAGCCCTCATCTCACTTGCATCAAATATCTGCAAAATTCATGATGGTAAGTATGGCAACCATTATGGGGGAAGATCACTTGCTCAGAAAGCTCTAAGCATAGGCTACTTTTGGCCTACCATCCACAAAGTATGTGAAAAATATGACCGATGCCAACAGTTATTGGTCATTGACAATAGGTCGCAGTTCATTAGCAAACAGATCACCGCATTCTTTGCAAAGTATGGCATCAAGTAACACTTATAAACTCCTAGATATCAGCAAGGAAATGACCAAGCAGAGGCATCTAACAAGATAATGCTGGATTGCCTGAAAAAGAGATTGGAAGGCACCGAAGAATAATGGGTTGATGACCTGCTTGGAATCCTGTGGGCTTATCGCACCACCAAAACATGATCAATTGGCGAAACCACATTTTCCCTCACCTATGGAACTGAAGCAATCATTCCACCACATATCACTGTTCCATCCGTGAGCATTGAGTGGGCAGCCTGGATCAGAATTGTGAGTAGATGAAGGTCAACCTTGACCTGCTCAAGGAAGAAAGAGAAAAGGCTATTGTTCGAGTTGTAGCTTATCAACAGTAATTGATGTCCTACTACAACAAAAGAGCCAAAGTTAGACAATTTCAACCGGGAGACCTTGTGCTAAAAAAAAGCCTTCATTACAGCACAAAAGCAAGGATCAAAGAAGATGAAACCCAGTCGGGAAGGTCCTTACATGATCAACCAAATTGGGGGCAAATGAAGCTATATTGTAACATCCTGTCCCAAAAATCATTGTTCAATTGATTATTTATTGTGAAATTACATTTTTGGTATTGGGTGTAGGGGCACTTTAGTCACTTGTTATTTGAGAAGGATTTTGGGGAATTGAGTGGCATCGTTGTGTAAAGCTCGACAATACGAGTTCGTAGACAGGTGGCATGTTCAAATCGGAGTTAAAATGAAAAAGTTGCGGTTTGTGGAAGTGTAGTAGCACAACAGAAATTTTTCCAAAGTTAGATTTTTAAATACCACAGCTCTCTCTCTCTATCTCAAGGCCCGACTCTCTCTCCTTTGTTTCTCTCCGACCAGAACACCGTCACTTTCAATGACGGTTGAGGCGCCGTCCGGCCACTCCAGATCAGGGGACCAGTCAAAAAAGAACCGGAAGGAGCCGGCGCTCACACCTGGGATGAAGCCCAGCCACCTCAAGCCATCACACCGCCGCGACGAGTTTAGAAAAAGATAGAAAAAGAGACTGAACAAAGAAAAGAAGTTGCTTCCATAAACAGAGAATTCTCTAGCACCTTTTTTTTTTTTTTCATAATTCCATAATTCCACTGCAATTGCCCCAAATTTCGAAATCCACAAGAATTTTAAACCTGGGTTTTGGTTATATGGGGTTGTCTAACATCACAAACTATGGAATCGATATTGGTTCCTCATATTTAAAGCTAGGAGATGATGAAATTGCCATTATTGCTTCAGGGACCACATGCTATCTAAGCATGAGTTGGTATTATTCCTATAGTGAACCCATATTTGACCAAATGAATGTCGTATTGCCACTGTATTGCCTCCCTAGCACCTTTTTTTCAATTCTGTGTTTGATTGAAATTATAGTGGGATTATGTAGTTTTTGTATTGCCATCATATATCTCCCTTATTTAATTCTTCTTCTTCTTCCTTTAATTTAATTCTCAGTTTCTTTCAAATTTTGGAATTTAGGGCAAGGATTTAGGTATTTGAATTGGACATGAAAAATACACATTAATTAGAACCAATTATGTCTGGTGTAACCAATTGTGTCTGGTGTATTGCCCTTGTATTAGCATCGTATTGCCTCCTTAGTGCTCCTATATTGATATACTATTGCCTTTTTTTTCTCAAGTCTACCTAGGAATGAAATTATAATGCAGTTTTTGTGTCGCCTTTGTATTACTGTTGTATTGCTATGATATTGCTTTTATATTGCTATGGTATTGCCTTTTTTCAACTTTGTCTGGGAATGAAATTATAATGTAGTTTATGTATTACTTTTGTATTGTCGTCGTGTTGCTGTTTTATAGAACCCAATTTCCATATTTTTGCCTTTATGATTTTTGGCCTTCTTGCAATTTCCATGTAAAGCTGTCCTGGCTTAGATGTTTACAACATTTATGTTATGGGATTTGTCAAAAGAAGACTAGAACATCATAAATTGAAAATCATAGCTTTTGAAGTTACGCATCTCAGCTATAGACCTCTGGAGCTCGTCGACCGAGTCACTTAACTCATTCTTTTTTTTCTTCATTCTTTTTCTTTCATAAAAGACCAATATGAGAATATAATATGAGGTTTTAGAACGCAATTGGGAATACGACTACCAAGAATGTAAGTGTTTATTATGAATTCTTTGATTAAAGGAATCAAACACTTGAGAAGAAAAGAAAAAACATGGTTGAAATTTTGAAATTTTCTTTGATTAAAGGCACAAATACCTTTTCTATCTAGGTTAATCTTCATTTAAATCATATCCTAATATGCATATTTTTCCATCAATCCAATACATTGTTTCCAGAGTTTGCAACATTGTCTTTTGAATGTATATGACCTTATATACTATTAAATCAGTTGGCATGCTATTTAATTTAATTTTAAAGGCTTTAACTTTGATTTCAAAAATCATTGCATGCGTTCTGCCATTTACTCACTAGTTAGGTGTTTTCAGTTCTTTTGCTTTAAACTTTCAGGTGTAATTTGCTTATTCAAAAACTGCTTTGTGCCTTGCTTAATTCTATTCAGAATATTTCCCAAGAAATTTTACACATTTGGTTCTCAATCTCAGTGTTAAAACATGCTTCCCAACTTGTTTTTTAGACATCTGATGATGGAGCAATAATAATGAAACAAAAAAGAAACTAGAAAAGAAATAGGTATCTAATGGATATAAATAGATCTTCTGAATTTTCGTATCCTCTGTATTCCATGTTCAATGTATGGTAATTCATTTTACAATAATATTACCCTGCATAATTGAAGTGTTTCCCATACCAAATGTCAACGTCCCTTGCAGCAATATTAGGAGGTGCTGCATGAGTCGTGACTTTGGTGGGGATATGGTCTTTGATGGAATGAAAATCCTAGACATGGTCCTTGCTTGCCCACCGAACCCTGAGTTGTGTTATAAAAAATAATAGTTTTCCTCTTTCCGTAAAGCCAAATACAAAATATTTATATTATAAATAACATATAAACAAATTGGAAAGCTTTGAAGGTATAATGAAATTGAAGAAAACAAAATAATAGGTAAGTAAAAGGAAAATAAATAATAAGTAAGAAGGTGAGTTTGGTACGGTGAAGCACGTCAAAGACGCTGTCCTAAAGCCTTTGTAGCCTCCCTACGTGCAGGTACTGACGGTCTACAAGACTCCAAGATACGACCCTTTGTACACAAACCCAAGATCCGCTATGAGCACGTTCACAGACAGATATAGGTATCCAAGTCACATAACCGTTGCCCAAAATAATAATAATATAAAGTAGAGAATATATGTAAAAGTAGAAAAGGAGAGAATTAGAATGTGTATGTGATATTCTGATCATGTATTGTGTGTTATTGTGTGTTTTTGTGTGTTTCATTGTGTGTTATTGTATGTTTCAAATGTGAAGGAGGAGTGACCTTTTATAGACATCCAAAAACATATAATCTTCACCAACTATAAAAGCTCACCAACCAAAAAATTAAGGCATTCACCAACCAGAAATAAAACCTGAATATTAAATATTTATAACTCCCATAATAAATAAAATAAAACAGTCAAAATAATTAAATAAATAAAACGGTTAAATTTTTAAAACCTTTTAAAATTCCAACAAGTTGCACATACAAGAGAATTGGAGGACGTATGATAAACAGATACAAGAGAATTTGACTGTGCATTTTCAGTTTGTGTGAGGCCATTCTGAGTGCACTTTTGCTTGGAGACGAACATCTTCATTACAAACCTACTATAGCCAAAATTGTTTCATGAGTGTGTCAAATATTCTTCTTAATGTCCAAAGTTGTGTCTAGCCCCCTTTCTCCTAGAAAACACTCATAGAGCCATTTTCACTTTGAGGGGGAAGGAAGCCATTGTTCTTCCTCCCCGGAAGCCATTGTTCTTCCTCCCCTCTCTCCTCTTCTCTTCCTCCCTTCACCTTTTCCCCCTAAAGTTTTGGGTATATAGTAGTTAATGCTCTTCACTACTATATTGCAATATTATCATGGCTTTTACTCAATTTATATTTCATGCCCATTTGAAAAAGCCAAATAAATTTTGAAGTCGTGTTTAACCCAAGCCAGAAGTTCCGAACTCATATGCATTGAAATATGTAATTTGAGAGATTTGATGTGGTTATTTGAACCTATAAGGCACAAGGTCCCAAACTGTCATTTTGAAAAGACGTAAAAACCACATGTTGAAGTTTAAGAATTTACCCAATTATTATAACAGGAAAGAAGCATACAACAGATAGATTCTTTTTACCTGCAAGGAGCAGGCTCTGTAAAATCTATAAAATTCCTTTATGTTCTGGAAGCCTCTAAAGGAAGAGGACGACGCCTCTTAAGCTTAGCCATAAGCCTCTCGTGGTCTCCCAGAATCTTTTCATTGGAAATCTGCAGCATGTCAAGCCTTGTCTGCATATCAATAGAGTATGAACTCACCAATTTCAACAAGGCCTTATTTTCCTTTTTAAGTTTTTCAACAAGGCCTTGTCTGCATATCTTGCTGAGACTCATGAAGCATTCTCTAAAGAGATGAATTTTCAGTGTTCAACTCCTGGATCTCGTTTGCTCTGGCACGCAAACGATCAGCCATGTTCGAAACAGGAGCAGCACTCTGAATGCTAAAAGCCATTAAGTCATCAATAGCCTATTCGCCAGACCTTCTTGTTAATAGTATTTTATCCATAAGAGTAAGGAAATTTTTAAGTACTATGACAATAGTCGTATCATTTATCATTAACCATGAGATGACGATTTTGGGATACAAAGGATGGACACCAGACTTTGGCGTCACGGGTTATTTTGATAGCAACATTTAAATCGAGATGCTTTGGGGGAGAAGAAGAAGAAACCATTTTAAAAGGGTTTCGAGGAAAATCTTAGAAAAGCTGAATTTTTAGAAAATGGAAGAAAGTTGAGTTGAAATACAATCAGGCCTTGCAGAGACAATATCTATAGATGAAAATGTGGCACCGTTTCCAGGATCCCAATATTTTCTCGAATCCCCATATTCTCTTTTTCTTTTCCAGATTCCAAAACTTCATGCGGCCTCCATTAATGTCTGTTGGCACTTTAAGGGTTTCAAGGACTATTGTCGTCAAAGTCAATCTTGCTTTGTGGATTTAACGGAATTACTTTTTCAACAGAATCTCAAGAACCTCACAAATTTCTGTGGTTAATTTGAAATTCACCATATCTACCTATTCCTCTAATTTGTGTATAAATATGTTACTAACGAAATCTTCTTTGCAGAATACATCCAGTTTTATCCATATCTAATGATGCAATATCCACTCGTTTTTCCTATCAGTGAGCACTCGATGTGCTTGAGAAGCGAGACTATCTCTGATCATCCATTCAGGAAGCGAGACTATCCCTGATCATGTTTCAGCGATGTTGGGGAGCTGTAAGGATGACCACATGCTCTAATCTCCGGAAGTTCTTCTATGCTAGGAGAAATGAGAGTTTGTTGTCTGTTACCTCACCAGTTTCCTTCTCTGATTGCTCGCGTACCTCGCAATCAATATCACAATTCCTTGTATCTTTTTATTTCTTTTATAACTCTCTGTTCATAAGGGATTTTATTTTTTTAGAACAAACATCTGAAGAAAGAATCCATGTAGTGATCCTAACACTAAGGGTTATTTTTTGACAGAGACGGAAGAATTGTGATTTTTGCTCTTGCAGGATATAACTAGATCATCAAGCATTACATTGTAGTCGCTAAGCCGATACGAGCTTGAATGATATTTGAGCAAAATTCCTCCCACCTAAGGATGTAAGAAATACTTGTGTTATTTCATGCTTGTACTCTTATTTTGATATTTTGGACGACATCCTTAAAGGTAACCAAATGGGGAGATAATGTCTTTCTAGAAGAACGCCATGCAAAGGACCATTCCAGAAAAATGACTTGCATTACATATCATTCCAAAAGAATGACTTGTATTATGACCATTTCAAAAGAATGGCTTGTATCATTCTGATATGTATCCATGAATTATTAATGCAAATTTCACAGATTGCAAGTTGGATACATTGATAATACACTGCATAGATTAAAGTCCCATAAGAACATAACATGGGTATAGCAGTGATTAATATGATGCACACCTGTTGCGTAGCAAATGATATGGATTGAAGTCCTGGAAGGACAATCCATTAACATGTCAATATTAATACGGTGCATGCCTAATGCGTAGCAAATTATATGGTTTAAAGTCCCAGAAGGACAATTAATTGACATGTATGTATTAATCTGTGACATGCTTGCAGCATGACAGATACATGAGTTCTAAATGTTCCAACTCCCTGAATGGAGATTATCCACGCCCTACTATAAGAGATGTCTGTCTGGAAAGAGACAATAAAAGCCTTTTGAGTGGCTTGGGTACCCAAAAGCAAAGAAATGCTATAATTAATGCATGTGCATGCACATGAGAATAGTGGGATTACGAATTGATGAATGACAATTTTTGATTTTGGAGTAGCTATTCAAATCATCAATGGGCTGTGTTGATTGGAACTACGTTCTGTTATTAAATGTCGATAATATCATTGCCAAAAATGGAAAGAGGCAATTCTATTATAGATGAGAATGAACGTGAAGGAACAAACCTATAGTAGGAACCCCAAAAGAAGTTAACCCTGAAAGTTATACTTGGCTGTTCGGAATAAAGAGAAATATACTCACTTTATATGACACAATGTTTCTGGTAGAAACAGGGAATGTTGGTTTCTCCATATTTACAGATGCAATAATGCCTTCTTGTTGCACATTTACGGAGACCAACATGTTATCTTTAAGGGTTATTAAATGCACAGAGCATATCGCCAGAAGCGATTCCTTAAAGATATACAAGCAGAACAAATAGTTGGATATAAAACTATATAATGTGTCATGAAGTGTAATCCCTTAAATAAAATCCTTGAAGGATTGAAATTGCATGAAGCAAGTCCCTGAAGGACATGTGCCTGAAGCACAAAATCTGTACTCAACACTAATTATGATATGGTTGCAACACATTACAACTCTTGAAGAGTTGATAATTGATCAAAACTCCTGAAGGGTTAATACTTGGTTAAAACTCTTGAAGAGTTCAAGAAATATTTGTTTCGGCCTGAAGATCAAACATTATGCGAACGAAATTCTTGCTTATACTAAGAAAGTATTGAAGCATTTTTATGTGGATTATCCGTTGGGCACTTGAATGATTTTTCAGAAGTATTGTATTTTCCAGATAAATCTCAGCTCTATTACCATCACTTTGGGATGATGAGAGGCATATTTGATGCTATATCCGCATAACACCATATACGGGCATATTCTTTTCAAGTGAACTCACAAATAGCCCAAGTTTTATTGGATACGCGGACTCTGAAAATTCCTATGATTTACATAGAGATCACTTATGGGAAGTATATTTAGTTAATCAACTAAGTAATTTTTGATGGCTACATCCTCCACTCACTCCGAAAGATTTTCCATCCAGAAAGTTAGTCATGAAGATTTCAGGAGGAGATATTCATCATGGGGAGCATCTAGAAGTGTGCTACACTGATTTCTGTACTATTCTTCTTTCAACTAGTTTCCTACTTCACTAGGTTTTCTCCTAGCAAGACTTAAGTAAGCAACCAACATATTACTAGTGGTCTCCAAGGGGGAGTGTTGTAAAGTTAGTGGAGACCAAGCCCACATGTTCGGAAGAAGCATCATGATGCCTCCTTTTACTTTGCCTATAAATAGGCATCCTTACTACTTGAAAAGACAACCATCAGAGAAGGAAGAGAAAGCCCAGGCAGGGAGGAGAGAAAGGAAGAGAAAAAAAGAAAGGGACAATGAGAGGAGAGGAAAAAGAGAGCATGAGAGAAATTATTCAAGAGAGAAAAATCAGTGAGCCACATATACTCAGGGCCGTCCTTGAGATTTTGAGGGCCCTGTGCGAAACTTAATTTGGGGCCTCACATAATCTAATACAAAAATACTATAAAAATTTCCCATAATTTAATGTCATAAAAAAAATGTATAACAAAAAGTCACCATCAATAAATATGTAATGACAATCAGAAATCATATTGTTTTCAATATCTTGCAATTCCTCAAAATCATCTTCTTGTTGTTCATTGAAAATATTTTCATCAATTGTAGCATGTGCTTCTTTAACAATGAATCTATCAAGAGCTTCTCTTTGAGATTAAGTCAATTCTTCGATTTTTCTTCTTTCTAAGTCGTTTTGTATATCCAAAAACGTATTTCCTAGTAGGTAGCATGTTTAGATTACAAAGAAAAATTCCAAAACCCTATAACCTGGAAGAAAACCCTAGCAAGAAATAGATAAATATTTAGTAAGTTTTAGCTACACAAAAAATTTCACTTTTGGAAAAAGCCAAAATTTTTTCAAAAAAGACAGAAAAACCTCTCAATTTTCAAATCAAAGACATGCAAATATAAATGATTCCTTAGGAAATCAAAAAATAAATAAGGGCAATTTTGTCCATTTTGGCTTCTTTTAAAAAATTTCTCTCTCCTTTGACCTTTTTATCATTGTTCTCATTTCTACAAACTATATTCTCATATAACCAATCATCAACATGATATTAATTTAATAAAATTAGTCATATTTTTTTAAAAGGCTTTCTGTTTTTATTTTATTTTATTATAATTATGTAAAGTTTGAAGCAAAAATAATATAAAAAAATACAAATAGATCAACCTCAACAAAAATCAAACTCTGGCACTTTTAGTAAATGTATATGCTCTCCAGCCAACTCCCCCGAACATGCTCTTGTGCAATATTTAGCACGTTGTACTATATATACAATTCCTCTAATATATATATATAATATAAAGAAATTTTTTTTCGGGGTCCTTAAGAATCGGGGGCCTTATGCGGTGGTGCCACTTGCGCCACCCTAGGACCGCACTTGCATATACTGTAAACACTAAAGTTGTAACCTATTATTTTACATAGTGAAAAAATTACTGTTGCTGCTCTCCGAAGATGTAAGCATGGCCGAACCTCGTTAAATGTTGTATCTCATCTATTTTACGTGCAACTTAATATTCTAGCATATCCTATTTATTTTACAACAGTACATTTTGTTGTCCAATGTTGGAGCCGAGCCGAGCCAATGAAACATAATGGCTGGCGTGTTGCAGGCACTAACTAAGTCAAGTCTCCGGCTCGTCCCGCACGCTCATCGTCGTACGCTCGCACTTTCTCCAATTTGAAACTCACCGTTTCTCTCTCTCACACTCTCACTCCCAAACTCAGCCAAAAACTCCAACGCTCAGCCAAAAACCCCAAAACACACAGACACACACGCATGCACCTCTTCCCAGCCGGCCAACCGTCGCATTTCAAAACCGACCGCCACACGCACACCGCAGCCAATCAACAGCCGCGACCTCACCTCCCATGGACTTCGTCGCCGGCTCTCCGTCACCGGTGACGGCACCCCGGCCCAACTCCAAAACGGCGTCGGTTCCGGTCCGCGAGGACTGCTGGAGCGAGGACGCGACCTTCACGCTCATAGAGGCCTGGGGCGAGCGCCACCTCAGCCTCAACCGCGGCAACCTCCGTCAGAAGCACTGGGAAGAAGTCGCCGACGCCGTTAACGCCTGCCACGTCACTGCCGACAACCCCAGGTCCCGCCGTACGGACGTCCAGTGTAAGAACCGCGTCGACACCCTCAAGAAGAAGTACAAGATCGAGAAGGCTAGGGTTTCCGACTCCAATGGCGACTACACCAGCCCCTGGCCCTTCTTCTCTCTCCTCGACTCCCTCATCGGCTCCAAATTCCCCAAGCCCTCGCCGCCGCTCCCTCGCCGGAGCACTCCCTCGCCGCCGCTCCCTCGCCGGAGGCCTCCCTCGCCGCCGCTGCAGTGGACTTTTCCAGTTGCTCGGAGATCGGCAACAGTCAAACGGCCGGCGGCGGCGTTTTTTCCGGCACCTGGAGACGAACCGGTGTTGAATCAAAACTTGGATTTCTCGGCGTTTGCGGCGGTAGCTGCGGCGGCGGCGGCGGAGAGCGAAGAGTCCGAGCGGTCGCCATCGAGGTCGAGCGTGGGAGGGAGTAGGATGAGGGATCGTGATAGGGAGGTTGGTTGTGTGGAATTGGCTATGGCCATAGAGAGGTTTGCGGAGATATACGAGAGAGTAGAGCAGAGGAAACAGAGGCAGATGGTGGAGTTGGAGAAGCAGAGGATGCAATTTGCTAAGGACTTGGAGTACCATAGAATGCAGCTTTTCATGGAAACAACGAAGCATCAGCTTCGAAAGATAAAGCGCGCCAAGCGGTCATCTTCATCCCCTGGTCGGTGAGCCTCTTCCTCTGAAATTTCTGCTCCATTTTCAGTTTCGCACGATTAACTTGTTTGCCTCTTTATTACAATTTTACAAATAGTTGCATATGTCATTTTATGGTACTGTCTACTTGACTGATGAATGAGATTCGATTGTTCAATTGTTCAATTTTACGAATAGTTTTTTATTGTGAGGAAATTTTTACAAATAGTTGCATATGGCATACGGCAAATTCTTTTTTCGTAAAGCTGACTTGACCTTCGATTGTTCATTTGTTTTGTTCCAACCAAACTGCCAAAGCAGAACCACAGATTTGAACTTTTCATATCATTTTGTATAGAATCCATGAAATTTATAGGTTTTGTCTCTTTCTTATTGTTTATTAAAAACAGGCTGTGATTTTTTGATCAGTAGATCATTCTGTTGTTTTTATATTGCCATCTTTGGCTTCCCTCTTCATTTTGGTGTTGAACCATACTATAGGTAATAATGGCATCAAGGGGAAAAGGCTCTCTTTTACTTTTATGGTGGAGAAGTTTAACAAAGAGAACACTGAAAATTTTTAGGTAATTTCCTTAGAAAAAAGAAGAGGGAGAACTCTTACATTAATAAATTAACCATTCACAATTGTCATATTCCTTGTCAAGTCCTATTTTTGTAACATTAAAACTCTTATTCTTAAAAGTGAATTCAAATTAATATAGCAGGACAGAGGCATGATTTAAGTTTTGGAATGAAATGCATTTACGTCCAACCATACCCAGTGTACGTTTGGAGAATAATCTCCTAGACCTACAAGATGAGAAAATGGGGGAAATGAGTCATCAGTCGAGAAAGTCATTTAACATCTTGGGCTCATTTCCAACTTTGTGAACAAAAGGTCAATTATTCTGGTAGTTAGGTTTAGTGAGCCAATATTCAACCTTGCATGTATAGACAGCTTGGATAAAAATTGTCAAAGAAATGGAAATATGAGATAGAACGAGCTGACATATTCCAGAGGTAATGAAACTGTCAGCGAAAATGGTTAAACGAAGCAAACAAAACTTAATAGTATCCCCAGAAGTTGAGTCAGTAGTAGTTGCTATAGGTTTGGCATTCCTATAGTAATAACGTCCGTAATAGTTTGCTATAGGGGAGTGATTGCAATTTGAATAAGGGTCAGGTAAAATCCTCTCTTTGGAAACTTTAAGATGGCTCACCTTATTTATTTATTTATTTCATTTAATGAAGAGTATCTGCAATGACAAGGAGATGGAGTGTTGCTTGACTTGGTTGAAGGATGAGCAGAACCCACTTTTATATAGTTGATAATGTCATGCAGACAAATCTATTTCGACTGAAGTGATTGTCAAAGTAGTCAATGTCTTATCAAATACATGCATGGGTATTAACCTAAAAACTTAAATATTTAATGTCTAGAACAGAACCCTCATATTATCAATAAGATGCTTTAATTAGTGTCACTGTCTTAGTAAGAAGGGATAGTGTGCTTGTAAGTTTGATCTATTTGGGTATTATAAATTGCTTCTTTTATCTTAGTTAAATGTTTAGTGTTCCTGATGTTTTCTTTTCTGTTTTTCCTATAAAATGTTCTTGGTGACAAACTGACAATGGCCAGAAAAGTTTTGGAATTTGATTAAAAGAAGTCAATGTTTATGCAGCATTGATGTAGGGGCTGAATTACGAAAAAATATGCCTGCAGGTTTCATGTCCCAAATATTGATGTTTCATTCAGTGAGTGGCGATATAAGAATTGATCAATTAGTCTTGAGTACATTGGTGGGAGGAGGGTAGAGGTAACATTCATTTGGGATAGGATCATTGACGGTGAAAGCTGGTCTTACTTTTTGTAACTCAAGTAAATAGTAAAGGCATGCACTCCATAAAGAGCAATATGGTTTAATTTGAATGCGTTAGGCCTGGGGAAGGAAAAAGTAGTTTTGGTTGAAACAGCAAAAATGTAGCCACACTTACTAAGAAATGAATCTTGTGGGTGACATGAAATAAAATTAGTTTTGGATGAACATGTTATTGCATCACTAATCTCTGTTAGGAATCTTTGTTTCCTGACTGTTAACCAGATGAGCACCAGTCACCCAAAAATGTTAAAAACCTAGGAAAACATAAATCTAACAGTCAATTTGATCCATTTTCTTGTAATGCACTTTTTACTGGTAGTGTCTTTGTTACTCGTGTTCTGAATTTTGAAGCAGTTCTTATAGTTGCACAAAATTGTAAGGAATATGAGATCCTAACAGTCTTACATTTTTGTTTTTCATGTAACAGACAATTACTTATAGCCGACGAGGTTTGATAGTCACCGGCCAGTGTGATTTGCTTCTTTTTGAAAGGTATAGATCGATTCTAACTTATGGAAGGAAATGCATATGGTTTTACCTTATTTTGGGTACGAGGATTTACTAGAAGTTACTTGGTAGTGATGAGAATTAGAAGGAAATGCATATGGTTTTACCTTATTTTGGGTACAAGGATTTACTAAAAGTTACTTGGTAGTGATGAGACAATTGTTGGTTGTAATACCCCCTGCTTGTGAAGTAAATTAGTTGCCTTCTCACTTTTGGGAACCCTGGAAAAGTATATACGTGATAGAGCTAAGTACATAATCTCTGTCTATCTCTGTCTCTCTCTCTTTCATCATGTATTCTTAAGCCAGATAGTCATGAAAAGTATTTATACATAACCAGTGTCATTTTTTTTCTTTTTGGTCAAACAGTGTCATTTTTCTTTTTCAATGGAAGTCAGCAGTGGAGTTTGGAAAGGTGGGTTTGTCACATCATATTGCACCAACAGTTACTTTATGACGAATCCCACATCATTTTTTTTAAAAAAAAATTCTACATGCCTTTCTGATCGAAAATCATTTTTTCCTGCTTTGGAATTCTTAACAACCGTTTTCGGCACAATAAAATTTGTACATTTTTGTATTGCCCCTGAAGAAATTTAAGGATAAGATATGTTCTTTTTTTACTATTTCATTCTCGTTCCACCTTTATACTACCTCTCAGCTCGATCCATTCAAAGGGTCCCTTCCTGGCTTCAATTAGTCGACTTTATAAAATAGCGTATCGAAAAATATAAGAATGTTGAAGTGCAAACTACGTGTATTATCTACTTATTTATCTTGCCAGTGTCGAAATAGTGTCGAAAAATGTTCCAAATTCGACTCTCCCCTATTCTTGATCAAAGAAAGTACAAACCATTTATGTGACTTTATATGTATGGAATATTCATTGAGACTATTATTTTGAGGTCAATTTGACAATGCGATCCATAAACCATTTTTTAAATTTAAAAAAAAAAAAAAACTTTTAAAGGAAAAGGATTACGCTTGCAAGAAATATCAGCCGCAATTGTGATAAAAAGGACAGTTGAATACAAATGTTTGATATTTCGAAAAAAAAAAACAAATATAGGATAAAACATTAAAATTATCATGAGCATAATTAAATGAAGAAACCTTTTCATATGTTCTATTTCTATGATGATTCTTGAAGGAATAGTTAATTCAGTTCTTGTAGTTTCTTATTAATGGAGGTGAGTAGGGGTGGAATTGATTCGGTAACTGAACTGATGGGCCACTTGGGCCACTACCGATGACCGAGTGAGGGTAGTTGGTTACCCAAAATTGAAACCACCGTCAGACTGATTTGCTGTCGGTTCTCCAAACTGTCGATGATACCGCAAGTAGCGATCGGGCTAGTTTGGTAGTGGGCCTAACAAAACAAACATATTGGGCTTTTTTGACCCAATTTTTTTATAGTCCACTTCACATTTTCTGGGCTGCAATTTGGGATTTGAATGCAGTTTTTAAGCCCAGTTTTGTTGGGCAGTGTTTTATGCACTATTTGGACAGTTGTATTTGGGCAAACATGATAAAATGAGAAATTGAAGCCTAAAACTACAATTAAACATGATCAAAACATCTATTGAAGCCTAAAACTAAACATCCAAATCCAAAGTACGACATGGTTAAACTTAAGTTACAACCCACAAAAAAATGTTGAGTTTGAATTAGTTTACAACCCAAACAGAAGTAGAAGTTTTATTTAGTCTACAACTCAAGCAAAAGTAGGCACTTGACTTAAGCATACAACTGGAGCATTACAAATGTGATGGAGTTGGAGGAGGCAAAATGCTTGTTGAAGTAGAAACTTGAGCATTACCACCTTGAGCCTTAGTGGCCACTATATGAGAAAAAAGTGGAATATGTACATATTATTAGAAGCATTAAACAATCAAAGCATAAAAAAAAATCTAAAGATAAATTATTGAAATATCTTACTTGCTTGAATTTCTTCAAGTTCCTTATAAAAAGCAATTTCCTCATCCGTTGGTGCCTTATACAAGTTAAATTCGTCCACCCTAAGCCAATCATGAGTACACACTAATGCCTCTACCATTTTTGGAATCAAGAAGCTTCTAAAAGGATCCACAATCCTTTTGTCTAGGCTAAAGGCATTCTCACTAGCAACCATAGAGGAATGGAATGCAAATATATCCTTGGCAACCTTGGAAAGGATTGGATATCTTGATTGATTCCCTTTCCACCAATCCAAAAGGTTGAAGTTTTTGTTCCTTGGGTTTTCAAATGGATCAGCAAAGTATATATCAACTTCATTAGAGATCCTTCATTTATTGTTCCTCCTTCCTATGAAGTAATATCTCCGTCAACATTTGAGAATGAGCATCATCACCATCAAGCTCATCTTCCATACCATCTTCTTCCTCTTCATCTAGTGTTTGTAGAGGACCCAAGCTACCAACCCCTCTATACTCATTATACAAGGTGAGCAAGGAACTTTCGACTTCATCCCCCAATAGCTTCAACCTTTGAAGGTTCGGCTCCAAGATTGTGGAAGCTAATCTTGAGCATGGCAACCTTCCATTTAGGGTCTAACAAAACCCTATAAACACAAGATTGTTGAAACCCTCAAGTCTACTCCAATACTTGTCCCACTAAGAAGCCACCCTTTGCAAAGTTTCATCTCTTTCATCTTTCATTTTTCTTTCAATCTCAACTTGTTACCCAACCGATTCGATAAACATGATATTGGATGTACAAATTTTGGTGACACTAAACTTTAGGGTGGTTTCATAAAACTTTTTAAGAAAATGCACAAAGACTTGTGCATTCTCCTAATCCGACTAGGTTGGTGGCCCAACTCTCTTCACAAGGTTTCTTTTTGCATCCTTCTCAAGCTCATTAAAGTAAGCAACAAATGGAGCATTCTTTTCCGCCATCCTAGTAAACACATTTTTATACTTAAATATACCATCAAGCATCTTATAAGTAGCATTCCACCTTGTTGCCACATCCAAATGAATGTTTGTCATCGTATCCACGCTCTCTAAAATGGTGAAATCCCTAAATTTATCCAACTTTGATGGTGAATAATGTATGTACTTCACACAATTTCTAATCCCCTCAATTGAGCTAGAAAGCTCCTTCAACCCACCCTTAACAACCGAATTAAGAATGTGACAAGCACACCTCATATGAAAATATTTGTCGTCAAGCCATAGTCTAAAATATCGATAATATCAACGAAATATAGAAGATATTATCGTTTTTTCAGGTCATGGATATTTCGGAATGTATCCATACACATATCGTATAAATATTGATAATATCGGAAAATATCGATGATGCTCACACTTCAGTAATATTTTGTCAAAATATCTCTATAATATCAAAAATATCAAAAACATCCAAAATATCAATGTAATGGGAAAAAAAAAACACAAAGCATACACGCAAAGGGGATTCGAACCCTTGCCATTTTACTCCTCTATAGTCTTGCTTATTTTTTTGTGATAATACGCAAAGGGGAGCTCTATGTAGTACTAAGTATGTAATAACTCAATCCTAAATTAATATTGAATTATTAATTTATTTAAGTAAAAGACAATTTTACCCAGGAAATATTTTAATGGGTTAAAAGTTGACTTTTTGTTTGGGAAAGAATTTGGAGATTTGAGTAGTACCATTGTGTATAGCACATCGAGATGAGTTCGTAGACACGTAGTGAGCTCAAATCGGAGTTGTAACGAAGAAGTTACCATCAAAAGAAGTCCAGTGGCACAATCGTAATTTTTTCAAAGTTCAGTTTTTGAAAAACCCAGATTTTCTTCATCTCTTCCTCTCCTCCACGAACAGCAAACTTCAGACAGTAATATCTCCTCCGTCCGACCACCAAATTCAGTGCCACAACTTGAAAACTCTTTATATTTCTCTCCCCTTTCCATAAATACCCATATCTAGCCATGATTCCAAGCGATTAAACCAGAAAATCGATCGGAAACAGACCCCAAAAACTGGCTGTTTCGAAACCAGAAATTTCGACGCCATTTTTGGTCAACTCCGGCCACCACCAGCCACCAACTCACTTTCAAAACACTCCCCTACCTCCCCTATGTGATTTCCCTCGAAGACCCGCCCCAATTTCAAGTAGAAATTGTCAAATTCAGACCCAAAACTTTCTAGGTTTTTTAAAGGTGGAATTGATCTTCAAGCCAAGGTATAAAGTTACTCCCCTTGATGTGCTTGATTTGTAGGTATGAATGTTGGTCGGCGGTTTGGAGTTTTCCGATTGCCGAAAAATTGTTCTACACACCCGCTGTCGTGGCGGCGCGTCGGCGGGGTATCAAGGTTGGGCTTTGGTCCTAAAATGATCCCCATGTCATCCCGAGCATGACGGTATACTCAGATTTCAATTTGGTTACCGTTTGACTATCGACCGGATTCGCATATTAGGCATTATCTGGGTTTGATATGTTCGTACCGTTGGATCAACTCTAATTTAATATATGTTCATCTAGGCACCTCTAGGATCGTGTAAAATTCGCTGATAGAGAATCGGAGTCCCGGATACTGCGATTCAATAATTCAAAGTTTAGATAAACGATAACTATCCGATCGTGTGATCGTGAGCGATCCGACCATTCTATTTAGACCAAACTTGCAGACAGGTATAGTAAACCTTGTTGAACCCGTAGGAACTCCAGTTCCGAAATGGGAGGCCGTGGGCCCCGCGGGCCCGGTTGACCCAATTTAGAAAGTTTGACCCTCGGTTGACCGTGAGTTTTCCGAGGTAGTTTCAACCTTTGAGAAGTGCTAGAACGACCGTGTAAACGAGGGTTGACTGTTTGTGAACTATTTTGTTTATGTTTGGATTTTGAGTTTATGTTATAGTGTTTTATGGTATTCTTGGGTGTTATTTTGATATTCGAAGATTATCTTGTTATTTATCTATTATTATTATTATTATTATTATTAAAGTATATGACTGAGTGATATCTGGTTATCTATGAAAGCCTATTTTTTTAATAATGGAATATAGTATTATATGGAATTTATATGTAAACAAGTGTTGATTAATATTTGAATTACTTTGGGGTTTGACGGGTTTACAAGATTATGGTTGAGATTATCGGACTCTAATTTGATATTGAGGTTTGTGAATATTTTGTATCTTTATGAGCTTTATGCTTAAGAAAGGATTTTGGCTACCCATGTAAGAACTGATTTTGCGAAGTTGAGAAAAGATTTGAAAAATGGGTTTGTGAAAGCAAATTTGTGGAATAAGAGAAATTTTATGACAAGCATCGGAATATGGTTTTCAAACCCACCACAAGAGTACCCCACACCTCCCCCCCCCCTCCGGCAGGTGCCTTTGAAATAGTTTTGTCATTTATAACAATGCCCCACGAGTTTCGGGGATGCATGAACCGTGTGGTGCGAGGATATGTGTTCTCGGGCTGACTACATGTCCCCCTAGTTCTGTGAGGATGTGTGGCTCATGTTGACTAGGTGTCCCCTGAGTCTTGCAAGGAATGCGGCTTAGGCTGACTAAATGTCTCTTGAGTCATGCGAAGGAATTCGTCTCGGGTTGACTATGTGTTTCCAAGGCATGTGAGGATGTGTCGCTTATGTGACACTTGGAATTGACGGATCATGAATGGAGGTACGCCTAGGTGGAGAGTATTTAAGTTTTGAGATGTTTTAAACTAAAATTGAGGATTTTATCTTGGTATTTATGGGTGAAGGTTTTAATATATGTTTTCCTACTTAAGAGACAATGATTAATAGTTTTCTAAGTTTTAAGGATATTGTATAATTCACGATTATTTTCTTAAGTCAAGTTTTATTTTATCATGTCATTATTTGATTTTATATACCCGTTCTTTTTCTCCTTGTGTTTATTTTCCAATTATAAAGTTATTCCCCTCTCATTATTTTCTTTTCCTTTTCAATTTCTTTTCACATTTGATTTTGCAAAACAGGAGGCAAACATAAAAGTTGAATATGTAACTTGTCAACAAAAACAAAGAGGAAGAACCACGTACGGCTTGATCCCTTAGTAAGGCTACGTAGGCAACCTAGAGTTACTAGGTGCAGCCGCAAGTTTAAGTGATTGAAAAGTTGTTCAGTTAAGTTATTTTGAAATTTGATAACATATTCATGTTGTTCTAAAAGTTGAGATCAGTTTCAGAGGGTAGAAAACTTATTTGGTATAAAGAGGCCTGAGGTTGATGTTTGGTTGCATGAATTCTCTTATTGTGCATGCTGAACAGTTGGGGATATTTAAATTACTTGTTGTACAAGTGGCAAAGTTTGGGAATGAGCAATTTACAATAGAGACTTTGCCGAATTTTCGGGAGAAGTTAATTGTTTTAAGAAATTTCAAATCTTAGTTAGAAGGGCAATTTGGTCAAATGTGCTCAACACCTGCCAGGTGTCGAACACACATAGGATTCGGTGCAGATTCCAAAGTGAAATTTGGGTCGGGTCATGTCAAAGTCACTCATGTATCTTACAATGCAATATATAAAGTGTAAAATATTGTAGTAAATCATTATATATAAATTATTATGGTGTGTTTAATCTTCTTTCATTAATTACTACATATTTTCTACACTCACAGTGTTTGTCAACTCGCTATATAATCAACTTAAATATGTTAAACCCATCATGCAATGCATTTCCTTCTAATTTTTCTGTGATAAACTAATAGATAATTGACCAAATAAACATCCTCCAAAGTTTCAATAAAAATTTTCAAGTTTTTCTTACAATTTCAATGGTTTTTATTCAATTTTTATCGATATCGATAATAACCCGATATTTTCATTGAAATTTTCGTATTTTTGGACTACCGATATTTCTAATACCATCGATATTTTAGACCTTATGTCAAGCATAAGAGTGTTCAAGGACTTAAACCTCTTGGCCATATACTTCATCACCCCATCATTTGCACTAGCATTATCAACTGTAATGCTAAACAACTTCTTTATCCCCCAATAATTCAAACAAGTATCTAAACACCTCCCAATGTCATCCTTCTTGTGACTTGTGATCTTAACGAAATTTATGATCCTTTTATGCAAGTTTTATTCATGATCCATTAGATGGTGGTGACTACCATGTAGTTGATGTTTTGGATAGAGGTCCAAGTATCCGTTGTGATACTTATTCTTTGATCACCTATCACACTCATAATCTTAGTATTCTCAACTAATGACAAATCTCACACTCCCTTAGCAACCTTCTTCCTATTAGGGATCATGAATCTAAGTTGAAGATCATGGAAAAAATCCCTAAACCCCCGACCCCTCCACCGCCCTAAAAGGGAACTCATCCTTGATGATGTACTTCACACACTT